>NW_026877913.1:0-23315 GCF_032173495.1 Musca vetustissima | reverse complement strand
GGTTGAGCATTGATTTTTCCCATGAACCGCGTACTATTTGATCCTCCAGATCCTTGCCAATAATTCCGTCAACTTTCTTGTATGTGAAGGGCTCAGGGTGAGCTAATGGTCGTCCCTCTGCATGGTTGACGTAGTCCTGAATATTTATAGCAGGTGCAATGAAAAATGGGGCTTTCTGCACAAGCACGAACCTTTCTGTAATAATCCCTTCAGGGGTGTGAATATTGAATACTTCATATGACAGTGTACCGCTTGAAGTTTTATGTGGAGCTAATTCCTTGATGCTGTCATTAAGTATCCAAGATTTTGGAACTTGTGGGTTGAATGACAACGTGACCAGCTTCTTACTCCCTCCAATTTCCAGTTCACATTGGATCACAGGCATGATCTTAGTTGGCATATCTCCCGGATGTACGTAGTCAACTGGTTTGGCTCCATTATATGTGAGTAGCTGCTGGCAGAAGGGTACCACTTCAAGAGCAGGGGGCTTTATCAGCAGAGGAAGCAACGTGGTTTGGGATTGCCGTCAGCCATGGTTTACCTGTGAATGAAAAGAAAGAAAAATACAGACATATACAGTGAGAAACATGCATCTATACTTGATCATTGGCTTAGTTATTTTTGGGCAATTTGTCTTCATTTTTGGGATTTGGTAGAGGTAGGCTTGTACTAGTTGGTAGAAGACACACTTTAACGATCGGCCGAACAATTAGACCGTTCTTCGTTTTTATCTCTACTACACGTACGTTACTGTCCTTACCGATGAAAGTTTGAGTGATTCGTCCTAGACACCACTCTGTTGGGGGTAGTAAATCATCCTTTACAATTACCAAATCGCCTTCTTTCAAATTATTTCTGCAAGTTTTCCACTTGTATCTCCTTTGCAATTCCGTGACATATTCTGACTTCCACCTCTGGCTGAATATATGGTGTAGCGCCTTTAATCTTTGCCATCTGTTGATGTATGAAAGTTGTTCCTTTGGTATTGTTGGACAAGGCTCAGGGGGAGCTGTTAGTGGAGCTCCTCTCAAAAAATGACCAGGTGTTAGAGGGACCAATTCATTTGGATCTTCCGATATTGAGCTCAACGGCCTCGAGTTGAGAACAGCTTCAATGCGTATGAGAAGCGTCGCAAATTCCTCAAAAGTAAAGTTCCAATTTACGGTTACCTTTTTTAAATGTGACTTCATACTCTTCACAGCAGCCTCCCATAGGCCACCCATGTGTGGTGCGTAGGGGGGTATGAAGGTCCAGGCGAACCCTTGCTCACTATACTTGGAACATAATTTTTCTCCCAGAGACTTCAAAAATTCGGTATGCTCTTGCGTTTTCTATTAGCACCAACAAAATTACGGCCATTGTCCGAAAATAGCGTTCGTGGTAACCCTCGCCTTCCAACGAATCTGGAGAATGTAGCCAGGAAGGCATCTGCAGAGAGGTCCGAACATGCCTCTAGATGAACGGCACGTGTACTGAAACATACGAAAACAGCGGCATATCCTTTCAAGATTTTTGCATTTTTGAGAGGAGAAGACTTAATGCTGAAAGGACCAGCGAAGTCCACTCCCGTATAAGTGAAAGGGAGAGAAAATGTGACTCGCTCTCTTGGAAGATCTCCCATGATCTGATTCTGGGACATCTGCTTATAAATAGTACACTTGGTACACTCTCTTATGCACCTACGTATAACACTTCGAAGTCTCGGCACATAATACGCCTGCCTTATGACTCTCAGCATTATGCTGTGTTCTGAGTGGAGAAAACATTCATGAGTGTAACGGATTAAAAGTTCAGTTATTCGGCATTTAGTTGGCAAAATGACAGGGTGTCTCTCGTTGTAACTCATTCCAGAGTTATTCAATCTTCCTCCTACTCGAATTAATCCGTCTTCGCCCAACATGGGGTTTAAACACAGAATGGTACTTTTCTTACTAATTTGTTTGTTGGCGAGTAATTGTTCGAATTCGCGAGGATAATATGCCTTTTGTGCTGACGCAATCATTCGACGTTTTGCATCACTGATTTCCTCTCTTGTCATCGGATCTGTTGTAGTAAAAGATATTCCTTTTTGAGATCTGCAACGACGTCTCTGGAAAAGTCGAATTATTTGGACTATAGCTCGTATAGTTCTAGTAAAAGATGTAACACGTTTGAATATATCTTCTCCTTTAAATAAAAGACTAAACGTGGAAGTCTTTTTTTCTTCTAAATTTGGGGGATCAAATATTTTTGGTTTTGGCCACTCCGCCATTGATTTTTGTAACCAGGGTGGCCCATGCCACCACAGATCATTATTCTTGAGCTCGTATGGTGTGCAACCACGAGAACCGATATCTGCGGGATTTTCATCAGTACTCACATGACGCCAGTCTTCCACGTGGCTGATTTCATTCAAAAGGGAAATACGATTTGCGACGAATGTTTTGAGTGACTGGGGATCTTTCTGAAGCCAACCCAGCACAATCGACGAGTCAGTCCAATAAAACTTTGTATAATCATATCGAATATTGAGACTATTAATTAACTTTGCCAACATTACAGCTCCGCAAAGTTCCAATTTTGGGATTGTTAAACTCTTTAGTGGAGTTACTTTTGTTTTGGCTACCAGCAAGTGGCTGGTTGGTTTTCCCGTTGGGTGCTGTACTCTTATGTAAACTGCTGCACAGTAAGCCTTCTCTGAGGCATCCGCAAACCCATGTACTTGGACTGTGGCTTCCGGAGAATATCTTACCCACCTAGGTATTTCAATTTCAGCTATAGTTGGGAAGTTTTCGAGAAATCGTCTCCAAACTAATGTAATATTCGGGCGAACTGATTCATCCCAATCCACCTTTTCTTGCCAAAGACTTTGCATAAGAATCTTCGCAACAACTATTATGGGCCCGATCCAGCCAAGTGGATCGTACAGCCTCGCAATCACTGACAGGATATCCCTTTTAGTAGCCACCAAGGCACTCTTTACTTCCTGCACTTTGTAGAAAAACCTATCATTCTTCGCATTCCAGCGAATGCCTAAGGTTTTAGTTGTACTGGTTTCATCAAATTTCAAAAAATCTTCATCTAGAAGATCCTCCCGGGCCAAATTTTCTAAGAGGACACTGCAGTTAGATGCCATTTTCTTCAGGGGGAAGGCTGCTCCCCTTAATGTTTCAGTAAGTTGGAATTGTTTACTTCGAAGCTCCTCGACATTATGCCCTCCTGACAACACATCATCAACATAAGTCTCGTACTTTAAAATTTCAGATGAGATGCTATCTGTCAGTTTACAATCTTCTCCAAGTTGAATTAAAGTCCTCAAAGCTAAAAACGGGGCGCAGTTAATTCCGAAAGTGACTGTCTTCAATTGGTATGTTTTCACAGGTTGATCCTCGCATGTACGATGAAGTATAAGTTGATATTTTCTGTCTTTTGGGTGGACCAATATTTGACGATACATCTTTTGTATGTCACCAGTGAACACAAATTCATAAAATCGCCAAGAAATTATAATTTGCATTAAGTCTGCAATTAAAGTTGGTCCAGGTAGGAGCACATTGTTTAAAGAATAACCGCTTGTAGTCTTCTTTGACCCATTAAACACAACTCGTACTTTGGTTGACTTGCTTTCAGGTCTTACCACTGCATGGTGTGGCAAATAGAAAGAAGTCTGCCTTTCGTCCGGCTTCTCACGATGCGAAACCGGTTCCATATGATCCAAATCGATATATTCCTGTAGAACACGGTTATATTCATCCCTTAACTCTGGAGTTTTCTCTAATAATTTTTCCATCCGAAAGTATTGAGCACAAGCACTATTCCTTGAAGATCCTAAATATATATCCTTCGGGAATTCTCGACGAAACGGAAGACGAACCACATATCTACCGCTTTCCTCACGATATGTCGTTTTCTTATAAAACTCCTCACAATATGTGTCATTATCGTTTGCATTATGAACTTTTTCAACATCTTCAACTTCCCAAAACATCTTCATTTGCTCATGGAGAGCTATATCATCATTGTTATATACAGTGGTCTTAAAAGTTCTCACTTCATTAATAGGCATGGGACCAGATAAATACCAACCAAATCTTGATTCTCGAGCTTCTAATTTGTTTGAAATGTCATGACGAACTCCATCCATATTAATCTGCGGCAAATAATCACTTCCAATAATCATATCAATTGGTGAAGGTTTATAAAAATAAGGATCTGCTAGCCTCAATTCCGAAACGCCACTCAAATAATCCATCTCTACCTTCTTTGCTGGTAAAAAATGTGATAATTTTGAAACTATTATCAAATTCATCTTCAAGGAGAAGTTCGTATCCCTTGCCTTCACAAAAACGTTGCACATTCCTTGTGAACTACCAACTATGGTTCCACCCAATCCACATATCTGTGTATCGTACCTCAATGTTGGAATGTTAAGTCGTTGTTGAATCCTTTTTGACAAAAAACTTCTTTCTGAGCCTCCATCTAATAACGCTCGAACCAAAAACTTTTCACCAGCATGTACTATTTCGACCAAAGCAGTTGGTAGTACAGTCGTACTATTATTTTTTGAAAAATAAAGTTGAATAGAATCACTAGCAGAGTTATTACTTCCAGGAGGGGAGTTAGACGAACTCGGATCACGATCTGAAATTCCATCACCTTTCTTTTCATAACAATTCTCAATTTTATTATTTTCCAAATGAAGCATCGTGTGGTGTTTTTGTTGGCATTTTGCACACGAGTTTTGACTAGGACATTTCCCTTTGAAGTGTTTTGGTGACAAACAATTTACACAATACTTGTTTGCATAAACGAACTTCATTCTTTTGTAGGGTGTTAATGATTTAAATTTGTTGCAATGCCACAGAGGATGATTCTGCTTACAGTTTCTGCATAAACCTTTATCTTCATTTGACTGGGAGTAGAATGATTGCGATTTCGAAAAATGCGTGTTATCTTTCTGATTAGACTTCTTTAAATCTGTAATTGTTTCTAAAATTTCAATTTTTTTGCTCAAAAATGAATCAAGTTGTGGCCAGGTTGGAAACTCCTTATGGTCACTGAGTGAATCTTCCCAAGATCTTAAAGTTTCCTCTGACAATTTTGTCGAACATAAGTGAACGAGTATTGGATCCCAATTGTCCGTATTAATTTTATAAGATTTGAAAATTGCTATGCTTTCATTAATACAGTTTTGGATCTGTCGGATTGCTTTGGAACTTTCGCAGGAGGCGATTTGAATACCAAAAAGTTTCTTCATTTGTTGATGAACAAGTATGCGCATATTCTCAAATCTATTTTTCAATGCCTCCCAAGCTAACTTAAAATTCGCGTCACATAATTCAAAACGCTGCACAATGTGTAAAGCTTCACCTTTAGTTTTACTCCTCAAATGGTAAAGTCGTTGAGCATCAGACAAACCAGGGTGGTTAATAAACACAGCTTGGAAAATATCCCTAAAGGCGGGCCATTTGGAATAACCTCCTTCAAAGGGTTGGGTATCACAAGGTGGTAGCTTGAGGCTTGGGATTCCTTGATGAACCATGGTCGGTTCTATCCGTGTACTCTCATGCACTTTCGGCTGGAGTTTGGTCTGACTCGCCTCAATAATCATGACTTTACACTTTTGATATAATTCTGATGCTTCATCAAATGTAACTGTCATGTCTCCCGAGTCCACCGGCGCATCTCCATCACAATCTTCCGTCATACAATTTTCATAACTTTCAACTAAATTGTTCCAACGTCGCTCCAGCTCTTCATGTTGTACTTCCAGTGCCGTTGCCGAATCAAATTCTCCAAGTTTTGTTTTAATTTTTTCGCAAAATGATTGTAATTGTTTTGTATCAAAGCCAAATTTTCGACGAATCATTTTTTCCTTCTTTTTTGTCATGATAAGTTGCCAAAATTCTTAAATTTTTATTACCGCAACGAGTTTTTTATCTTTACAATGTATATGATTTGGTATTTTGCGCTTTGTAATTAATTTCAGGGAGAAAATCAAAATCCCGTTTAATCGGCGAAACTAAACAATGTGGCAACTCTTTCTTTTTCAATTTTGTCTATTTTATTTTCTCCTTATATATTTCCACTCTATGTACTCACAAACCGTTACCTTTGATATGTGTGCACTCGCAAACCGTTACCTTTTACAAATCAACTTTCAAAAAAGTCCACAAAATGATATTTTTCTTCTTCTTCCTTTAGCCTTTGAAATTTTGTATTACAACAACAATTACACTTCATTGCTCCAACTATCAAATTGCTGTTTATTGTCCCGCATTCACGAACGATGAATTCTCCAACTATTTACAGCAAATATTTTTCCAAGATAATTTGCCCAAAATATAAGCAAATTTGCAGAAAAGACACTCACCTTCTTCTTTTATTTCAGCTTCTGTTGTTGTTGTACGGAATCAGGGTGATTTTTTTTTTTTTGTTGAATTGTTTTACGGCAATCAGGGTGATTTTTTCTACGTCGGCAAACACTCGCAATATATCTCAATATATTTTTAATTGTTCTTAATTATTTCCACTTTAGTTTAAGTTTTTCAATATTTTCAGCGTTTTTTTCTTTCTCTATTTAACACAAAAATAAATTTCTTTCGAATTAATTGTCCGTCCGCGATCGCTGTTTACACTGTTTTCTTATTTTCGTTTCTCTCTTTCGTCAGTGTTGGCACATTATATCAGTGTTGGCACTTTATGATATCGGCTGTCAGTGTTGGCAAATCGTCGATTATCGATAATAGCGTTATGATTCGAGGAAAATGAATCAACAAATTATTGTAATTAAATTTGTGGGCAATTGTAATATGATTTAAATGGCTTTTAATTATTTTCAATGTTATTATTGTTTTCAGGGATTTTTCCGTAGTTTTTAATTGTTGGAGATATATTTTTCTGCTATTATTATGTTTTTTTTTGTCGATATTTCTAATGCAAATTTAATTTGTCGATAGTACCAAATGATCAAATTATAGACAATGCAAGTTTTCACTGTACATACCTGAATTTCCTTTTTTTTCTTGGTACTTTTTCAACGGCTATTCTCCCAATTTTCTCTTTATATGAAACTATTCTCAGCACCAACTGACCTTTCGTTTTTGTGATGAATTTTGGTTTGGGATAGCAATGATGAATTAATGAATTCTCTTAGTGTGAAGCCAGGTTGCTGCCGTATTTTAACAAAGGCGTTTCCTTTGTAACAATGTCAGACCACAGCGTGTTGAGTTGGGGGAACTCTTTTCCTCTGGTCTATACCATCAATTTTAAAACTTGTTGTTATGAGGACGACGATGAGGTGCGTCCACTGGATTGTTCCAAAACCTAGTCCAAACTAGGAACGCTCGAAGGACCATGAAGAATTCTGTACCTTTCTCAGAATTCTGCTGTGTGGTTCCCAAGCAAAAGCGAATTCAAAATCCAGTTTTCTTGGGTAATTCAAAATTAAAGCTCTTGCTTTATTGAGTTCTTCTTACAAACTAAAACACAAAATGGTTTTCTAATTCTAGCACGCTTCTTGCGGCATGAGTGATGTATATGTATTAGTGAATGTAAGAAATATATAATGGAAATGTGGAAAGATGTACTAAATTAGGAATTCATTGTAATCGATAACAAAATATAATAAACTAGAAATAGAGTTTTGTAAGTTGAGTCAGGATGACATCACTGCTGTTGAACATGGTTTCAACAAATTCTATTGTTTTAATTCAGTAAGATTTATTTACTAACAATTCATCACAATGTGGAAAATAAATTGAAAGAGTTTGTGTATTTGTATATTCAATTTAATCTAAAAAAAATACAAAAACAATTTATCTTAGAGAAAAGACCACAATGCAGAGGAAACAAAAGGATGAATGAATTTCGACTAATTGTCAAAGTTTGTTAGTAAAAGAAAAGTAACGGAGAACAAATAACAAATTCGGTTAGTTGACTTTGAGTGTGTGTGTGTGAGAGAGAAGATTTGTGGACACTTGCTTGACCCAATATTTGAACACGTTTTTGCTTCTTTATGCCAAAAAGTTAGACAAAAGCAAACAAATAAATAAAAAAATGCTATGGCTATGTCTTCGAGTTATTATTGCTTGATTAGGGTTTATGAAAAATAAATTTGAAAATTTGGTCAATGAAATTAAGATGAGTGAAGTATATTTTTAGGCACGTATATTTTTTGGGAAATTTAAAAAAAAAGTTTTATTTTCTTAAATTTTTATGGAATTTATTCTTTATCTATTCCTTTAAATATTAAACAAAATTTAAAAAAAAAAACAAGTGAAAAAGCGTTAAGTTCGGCCGGGCCGAACTTTGGATACCCTCCACCGGCCGGTATATGCCTATTTTGAACCCAATATTTTAATTGTTTATCTCAATTCCTTCCTTCAGAGGTATCACCATATTGAGGAGATGCCTAAATGCCTGCCGATATATTTCATTATTGTCATGTTTGAGTTTTTTTATCACAATATCTTTAGAAGGCGGAATGCTTACAACAGATGCCTAAAACGTTTTTGTGGGGTAGAAATTGACTATTCCACGTAACGACTACCCAATCCCAACACACGGAACAAATCAGATAACTATTTTAATATAAAAAAGGGGGTTATATAGAGACTACCCCTAAAAAGGGGTGAATATTAATAATTTTTGGTGGGAAGATTTGTTACCATATACAACTACAAGATACCAAATTTCAGCGAATTCGGTTGAAAAACGCGCTTAAGAACCTCAAAATATCGAAAATTGGGGGTACCCTTATATGGGGTCTACCCGAAAAAATTGACCTATATTTATAATTTTTGTGGAGAGATTTGCTACTCAATAAGAACTCAAATTACTAAATTACAGCCAATTCGGTGGAAAAATCCGTTCAAAATCCCCCAAAAACTGGAAATTGTGAGGTACCCTTATGTGGGGGCTACCAGAAAAAGTGGGCCAATATTTATAATTTTTAGTGGAGAAATTTAGTACCCAATAAGAACCCAATGTACCAAAATTCAGCGAATTCGGTTGAAAGCCGCGCTCAAGAACCCTAAAATACCGAAAATTGTGGGGTACCCTTATATGGGGGCTACCCGAAAAAATTGACCTATATTTATAATTTTTGGTGGAGAGATTTGGTACCCAATAAGAACTCAAAATACTGAATTTCAGCGAGTTCGGTCAAAAAATGCGATCAAACCACACAAAATACCGCAAAATTAGGGGTACCCTTATATGGGGGCTATCCGAAAATATGGACCCATATTTATAATTTTTAGTGGAGAGATTTGCTACCCAATAACAACTCAATGTACCAAATTTCAGCGAATTCAGTTGAAAAACGCACTCAAGAACCCTAAAACACCGAAAATTGGGGGGTACCCTTATATGGGAGCTATGTCTAAATGTGGGCCGATATAGCCCGAACTTGACCTGCCTGCAGACAAAGGACGACTGTATGCAAAATATTGGCGATCTATCTCAATTCGTTTAGACGCTAGAGTGATTACATCGTCTTAGAACGCTGATCAAGAATATATATACTTTATAGGGTCGGAAATGATTATTTCGATGCGTTACAAACGGAAAAACACCCTCCATACTATGGTGGAGGGTATAAAAAATTAGATTTCTTACATTTTTAAGGAATTTATTCTTTACTATTCCTTTAAATATTAAAAAAAATCTTTTAAATTTTTTTCTATTATTTCTTTCTTCCTGTTTTCAAGTTCAAATATTTTTTCCTTTGCCCGCCCCTTTTTAAGATGCCAACTATTTTCCCCCTAAAAGAAAAGAACAAAATATTTCAATATTTTTTTTTTCTTATTCTTCTTACCTTGTAGTTGTGTGTTGGCGGCGGAGGGCATTCTGGTCTGGTCGTTACGGTGTGAGAGTGTGTCTGTGTGTGTATGTATGGGTACTTGGCTATTGTTGACTTTCTCTAAATTTACATTATTGTACAGCATTTCTTGGAACTGGTACTGTCACTTACTACATCACCAGTAATACCACTAAATTTATTTACACCACCACCACTACTGCCACTTGTTGACGAAGTCCCCGCTGTTCCAGTTCCCACCCCGGCACCCGATACAGATGATGGATCGTGGTGATGCATTAAGCCATTGTAATCCATTAGGGCTGGATGCTGTAGACCATTGTTGGACATCGGTTGTTGGGTATTCACCTGATGCTGATGATGATCTAGCAGATGATTGTTGTTGTGATTATTATTATTGTTGTTATTGTTGGGATTATGTGTGGTTGTTGTCGTGTTGGCGGCTCCTAAAACAGAACCATTTTCACAATTATTGAAAACGCTAGAACGCGACAGAGAACGTTGCTTTTTCAAATTAGCCAATGTTGTTGCATTTGCCAAATATTGAGGATTAGAGGAGGAGGAGATGGATGTGGACATGGAGGCAGCAGAAGGATCCATTGATTGAAGCAGTTGCTGTTGTGCTGTTGTGTTGGACGACAAATTATGAAGGCCATGACCATGAATATGCATTTGTAGATGTTGTTGTTGTTGGTTTTGCTGATTATGATGATGTTGATGTAGTTGTTGCTGTTGTAGATGGTTGGAGGATGTGTCTGCTAACAAGCAAAAAGAAAATTCACGCACACACACACATACGCACGCAAGCATTCAAGAAAAAGCATACAAAATATGTGTCCATTTGTTGAAGAACAACACAAATCACAGTCCAATCGGATGTTATGTGGCGTGGAGTACCGGCATGGCGTGAACAATGATGGTGGTTACCAACCAAATATTCATTGTGTCCGCAAAACAGCATTGCAATACAAGACAGTGCAGATTTTTTGCATAATGAATTAGTGTTTGGCATTTTGTGTGATGAATTTTTTTCGGGTTTGGATTGGGAATGATGATAATGTTTTGTTGTTGTTGTCGTTGGTAATGCGATAATAATGAGTTGGCCAAGGCAACAGGACCGGACATTGCAGAACGCAAAACAGGGACAAAAAATTGAAACGAAAACGGAAATGAAACAAAGAAAACAAAAACAATGATAAGACAGACCATAATTATGTTAGGTTATGATAATGTTTCTATTATAAAGCGATTTATTAAACAAAGGATTGTTGCGCAGAATTAGGAAATGAGAATTTATTATAAATTTAAATGTGATAATAAAGTACAGTGGGAGGATGTTTTATAGATGTTTTATAATAAGTCATTGGTGTTTTCTGTAAAAACTAAAAATCTCTATAATAAATTTTAAATACAAAAATTTAAATATTTTTGTGGAATTTCATTTTTTTAATTTACTAATTACATACAAAATTTAAAAAAATACAAACAAAACAAAAAAAATGTTAAATATTTTTTTTACAAATCGTTAAATATGGTTTTTGGTTCTCGTTAGGTTATAAAAAACAATCGATCTTAAAAAATCAGTCGATCATATAATGGTCCAGCCATTTGTATGTATTTTCAACACCCTAACCGCCTTATATCGTTATATTGGGACAAGGCCTAAATGCATGCCGATATAGTTCATTCTCGAACCTGACGTTCTAGTTTTTTATCTCGATATCGTCCGAAGGTTGAATGATTGCAACAGATGACTAATTGTCCCCCTACTATGGGTATAACCCCAAAACGCGGAACAAATCAGATAACTATTTTAATATAAACAATTGCAAAAAGTGTTAAGTTCGGACTTTTTGCAATGAAATATAGGGAACATACAAAAAAGTGGACCTATACCGATAATTCTACAAACCGATTTATGTAGACCATTATGTACACCGAACACAAATTTCAGTAATATTTAATGGGAATTTTTCCTAAATCTGAAAACCTCAATACATGGTCTGATACTGATAACGCATGGTAGAGTATACAATCCTCAAACTACTGCAATTTAAATTGAAAAGTTATATGAGGCTATACCTAAAGTAGGAAATGTTTGGGGTTATCATTATATGGGCCTAATTATAACCGATATATGTCAATTTGAAACTCAATATTTTAGTTTTGCATCTCAATTCTTCAGGAGGTATCATTATATGGGGGAGATGCCTAAATGGTGGTCGATGTGTTTCATTATTGTCAGGTTCGACTTTTCATCATGATACCCTAGAAGGCGAAACGATTACAACAGATGTTTAAATCGTCTTAGAATTCCATACTTTGTAGGGTATAAACAGACAATTTCGAGTACCGACTATCCCCCATACTTTGGTGGAATACGGCTATACGGGGACAATCCCTACACACGGAACAAATCAGCTATTTTAATAAAAAAGGGGTTATATGGGGACGAATATTAAAAATTTTTGTGAGGGAGATTACCGTTATATGAGTGCTACCAGAAAAAGTGGACCTATATTTATAATTTTTTGTGGAAAAATTTGGTACCCAAAAAGAACCCAATACACTTAATTTCAGCAGATTCGGTTGAAAAACGCGTTAAAGAACCCCAAAATATCGAAAATATTGGGCACCCTTATATGGGGGCTACCCGAAAAAATTGACCTATATTTATTTTTATTTTTAGTAGAGAGATTTGATACCCAATAAGAACTCAAACTACTGAATTACAGGAAATCCGGTCGAAAAATGCAAAACGCACTTAAGAACCCGAAAATGCCGATCTCATTTTTATACCCTCCATACTATGGTGGAGGGTATAAAAATGGTCCACGTATTGGTGAAGCTCATTTTACCGGTGCTGTAATTTGTTGTTCCTCTATTTTGGAAAAGGTTTGAAAAAATATGTGTGACAATTTTTAATACAGGTCAGTTCCGGCAAAATTTTAATTAAATGTCAGTTCTGGCAAATGTTCAATATACCTCCATGTTTTTTTACAAAGCCCCCATAAAAGAGTTCTACGGCGTTTTTGTTATACACTTAACCACTCTGTCGTATAGGGTATGTTTGTAACAGACAAAAGGAATCGAGATACCTCCATGTTTTTTTACAAAGCCCCCATAAAAGAGTTCTACGGCGTTTTTGTTATACACTTAACCACTCTGTCGTATAGGGTATGTTTGTAACAGACAAAAGGAATCGAGATAGACTCATGGTTCCTTTTGAGAATATGCATAGAATCACTTTCTGAGTTGATTTAAGCATGATCCAGTTTAGACGAAATTCCGATTTAGATGAAATAAGTTACCTTATTTGACCCAAGGACGAATCCTATTGAAATTGGGGAACATCGGTTCAGATTTAGTTATAGCTCCCACATATATAGTTTCGTCCGATTTTATGTACCAAACTGCCAAGTATTGTCCGATTGAGACAAAATTTGCACTGCGTGCTGAATTAAGTCCAGATTAATGTACGCGAAGTTTTCTTGAAATCGTTTCAGATTTAAATATAGCTTCCATATATAGTTTCATCCGATTTTATGTAAGCTGAGGACCATTCTGCCAATATTTGTCCAATTGAAACATAATTTTGCATGGCGTATTGAAATTACTACAAGTTGACGTCCGTGCCGTTTTGTTAAATAGATTCCGATTTAGATATAGCTCCCATATATATTTTTGTCCGATTTTATGCAAATTATGCTCCAAAGAGCCTATGTTTGTTCCATATTCAGGAAATTTAGCAGCGCGTATAGAATTTAGTCTAGAACAATTGTTGTTAAGTTTTAAATCGGTTCGGATTTAAACATAGCTCGCATATATAATTTAGTTCCATTTTATATAAATGGTGGACAAAGGACACTGTTCTATTTGCACGTTATTTTGTTCTTGAAATCGGTTCAGATGTAGATATTGCTCCCATATATATTTTTATCCGATTTTATCCAAATGGTGCACCGAGAAGCGTATAGTGCAAAGCGTATTTGATTAAAATCGGTTCAAGTTTAGATATAGCTTCCATATATATTTTCATCCTATTTAATCTCTATGTTGTACCAAATAACTAATGTTTTTTTTTCGAATAGGACGAATTAGTGCACAACGTGCCATATTGAACCTAGAATAACGTTCATTGGATTTTGTGGATGCCACGGTTCGCCAAATATGTTCAGACTTACATATAGCTTCCAAACATAATTTTTTCGATTTCATAACAATGATTGGCATTCAATTCAACGTATAGTCGGCCCGTCCCAGTTTTAAACTTTCCCTCCTGTTTTTTTTATACCCTCCAACATAGTATGGAGGGTATATTAATTTTGTCATTCCGTTTGTAACTCACCGAAATATTCATTTCCGACCCTATAAAGTATATATATTCTTGATCAAGGTAAAATTCTAAGACGATCTAGCCATGTCCGTCCGTCCGTCTGTTGTAATCACGCTATCTTCCGAAGGAATTTAGATAGGGTGCTGAAATAGGGTTGTCTTTTGTCTGCAGGCAGGTCAAGTTCGAAGATTAGGCATAGCTCCCATATAAGGGTACCCCCAAATTTTCGGAATTTTGCGTTCTTGAGCGCGTTTTTCAACCGAATTCGCTGAAATTTGATACATTGGGTTCTTATTGGGTACTAAATGTCGCCACAAAAAATTATAAATATAGGTCCACTTTTTCTGGTAGCCCCCATATAACGGTACTTCCTAATTTTCAGTATTTTGGGGGTTTTGGTCGTATTTTTCCACCAAATTGGCTGTAATTTAATACTTTGAGTTCTAAATAGTTTCCAAATCACTCCACAAAAAATTATCAATATAGGTCCATTTTTTCTGGTAGCCCCCCATATAAGGGTACGCCCAATTTTCGGTATTTTGGGGTTCTTTTTCAACCGAATTCGCTGAAATTTGGTATATTGGGTTCTTATTGGGTACCAAATATCTCCACTAAAAATTATAAATATAAGTCCATTTTTTCTGGTAGCCCCCATATAAGGGTACCCCAAAATTTCGGTATTTTGGGGTTCTTGAGCGCGTTTTTCAACCGAATTCGCTGAAATTTGGTATATTGGGTTCTTATTGGGTACCAAATATCTCCACTAAAAATTATAAATATAAGTCAATTTTTTCTGTTAGCCCCCATATAAAGGTACCCCCAAATTTCGGCACTTGGAGGTTCTTGAGCGCGATTTTCAACCGAAATCACTTAAATATGGTATTTTGTAGCCGTATATTGAAACAAATCTCCCTAACAAAAATTATTAATAGTCAACCCCTTTTAGGCGTAGTCCCCATATAACCCCATTTTTCATATTAATATAATTATCTGTTTTTTCCGCGTTTTGGGTTTGGTTCTAACACTCTGTTGTAATCATTTCACCTGCGAAGGATATCGAGATAAAAAACTAGAACGTACGGTTCGATAATGAACTATAACCCGTTTTTAGACCTAGCCCCTGTGTGGGAGGTACCAGAAGGAGTGGACCGATGTTCCCCATCTTCGAACTTGAACTAAGTTTGGAAGATGGCCAAAGTTTGGATGAAATCGAAATTTTCTGAAACAAATTTGATCCAAAGAAACATGGATCTAGAACCTTTTAACCGTGTCAAAGTGTATATGCCCTCATTATCCATAAAGCTGAGAGAATAATTGTCCATTAAAAATTTCTGAAATTTGTTTTATAGTTTACATTGTGGTTTATATAACCGGTATGTGGAAATGTCGATATAGGTCCACTTTTTGGTGTTTTCCCTATATTTTTATTTCAAGTACCTGTCAGTGTATCTATGGTGGAGGGTATCCAAAGTTCGGCCCGGCCGAACTTAACGCTTTTTCACTCGTCTTTTTTGGTACATGACACTTTTTTGAGTGGATTCGAGGATAAAACGCTCTTAGTACAACATTTTTAATATAGATCCATATTTTTATGAACAAGAACAAATTGTATAGAATTTTCAATATGAATCCTTTGTTTCCACATCAATTTTCCGGTATTATAATATAACGATGTGGCTTTAAATTGGTACTTCGGCTTCTTCGGCGAATATTTTCACATATCTCACTTCTTTATGTTGAAGGTCCTGAGTAGGTAATTTGGTAGTTTTCTCAGGAGATAAAAACATGACAATTTTTTTTTATTCGGACAACTGACAGCAGATTACCACGACAAAGTTTAACTTTCGGTCGATTTTAGAAATTTCAAACGGCAATCGACTATGTGGATCTTTGAAGACGAGCCAATTGCATTGAAAAGTAATCAAGTAAAAATGCGTGGTCAGGATTTCAATAATCAGAAAATATCGCTAAAGCTTTATAAAATATATTTTCCAGGTGCTTCCACAATTGTTTTAAGCTAATGAGAAAGTGTGTAAAGCTTGCTGGGTAATACTATAACAATAAACCGATTTTTGAACTTTGTGCGCCTGTAGTTCCGAACTTTGTGCGCCTGTAGTTCCGGTTATTACAGTTTAGAATTATAAGAAACAACTGGAATATACTGATTAATAAGAAATGCTTCTCAGTGAAACCGTTCCACCGAACTAGTTCCTACCTCACTAAATGAATTTCCCACTGTACTTTATTTGAAATATAATAATATAAAATAAAAATAATAATAAAAGGCTAATATCGTTCTCTTTCGACATTAGCTTTGTAAAATTTCCAAACATTAAAGTTTAGATTACTAATCCAAACAAACGGTGTACTTACCAACTAATACCGTTACTTGGACATTTATTTTACCATTCGCCGCCTCTTTGCTCGACTGTATTTGTACAGCTTCATTTTGTCCCGAATGTCTTGTCGTTGCCGCAATAACAGCTGCCGATGCGGATGTGGTCGTTGTACTGCTACCGCCACCGATGCCACCCGTATCACCACCTGTGGAATGTTGCTGTTGTTGTTCACCATTGGTTTTAAATGCTTGCATTTGTAATTCATCATTTTCACGACCCTCTGGCGGTCGTCGTGGCTGATAGGAATGTTGTGATGGATGTTGCTGATGATGATGATGCATTGCCATGGCCATGGAGGAGGATGATTGTATGGAATTATTAGTGTTTAGTGGCGCACTGGTCGAATCTACTAAATCTTGAAGACTAGGATCGTAGGAATTTCTATGATTGTTATTCATTTTTAAGGTATTGTTGTTAATGCTGCCGCTACTGCTGCTGCCATTGTGTGAATGATGATGATGATGCTGCTGCTGATTGTTTGCCGTCGTGTTTGTTAGCCAATCGGCGGCAGTGTCGAGGACATGATCACGCGGACCATTTGGATCCATTGTTGTGCTATCGGGGGCAGGAGCAAAAACATCTTGTGCTTGTAGACGTAACCGGGTTTCTTCGGCGGCATCTTTTTTGGTTGTTAGCGTTTTGTCGCGTAAGGAGGTGCGTCGTACCGATTGTGCTCTGGAAAGAAAATTGAAAACGGAATAAATAAAAGTGAATTTAGGTTTTATATACAATGGAAGAGGGGTTTTAATATTTACCTTGTATTATTACTTTGAGATCGTCTTACTCGTCTTCGTTGTGCTTCAGCTAAACGTTTACTTTCTTGTTCCGTTTTCAATTGTTCGATACGTTCACGTATCTCGGGATCTTCACAGATATCTGAAATAAAGAAACAGATTCTTAAACATTTTTGCTGTAAGGTTAATGAGATGATAATTGATAAGTACTGGGCGCAAGGTCTATTTAAGATCAGACAATTTTATTAGATTTATTGTCCTCATATATTTTGAAACCTAATCGGGATAAGAGAAACCCCTCACCTTGGTTATGTAGTGTTTGTAAGCACCGCATCTACTACATTGGATGTGGAGAATGGTTCGAGACATACCGATGAGAGTACTTCGTCGTACATCGCAGAGTCGAAGAGGCACATCTACATTTTAAAAACACTGTATTGACTCGTAGGGTGACTACGAGCCTACCTCATCAACAACTAATACAAGTTTCCCGAAATACCTGCTCCGAACAGTTTGGGTTCGTACCGGGATAAGAGAAACACCGCACCTTGATCCTGTAGCGTCTGACAGCGCCGCATCCACCACAGATACGATTCGGCGAAATGCAATGGATGTGGAGAATGGTTCGAGAAATATTTTAACCAGAACGAATGGGAGTACTTCGTCCTTCGTTTGGGTCTGTACCGGGATAACATACTGATGAGAGTACTTCGTCGTATATGAGCTGACAGAGCCGAAGAGGCACATCTACATTTTACAAAGCACTGTATTGACTCGAAGGGCGACTTCGAGCCTACCTCATCAACAACTAATACAAGTTTCCCGAAATACCTGCTCCGAACAGTTTGGGTTCGTACCGGGATAAGAGAAACACCGCACCTTGATCCTGTAGCGTCTGACAGCGCCGCATCCACCACAGATACGATTCGGCGAAATGCAATGGATGTGGAGAATGGTTCGAGAAATATTTTAACCAGAACGAATGGGAGTACTTCGTCCTACATGAAACCTCAGAGCATAAGAGACACAACCACAATTTACAAAGCACCGTATTGACTCGTAGGACAACTTCGACCACAGGCTTCCACCTCAACAACAAACGCAATTAACCCGGAATGCCTGCTTCGAACAGTTTTGGTCTGTGCCGTGTTAAAGAGACAGAAACAGTGTCTGTCACCACAGATCTGTCTTGGTGAGATGCAATAGATGTGGATAATGAGTGCATTTTCGAAGTTGTTCCAGGTTAAACAATATACAGAAGATATCTTACGACATGTTGCATCTCACAGTCGTCGACACCCGAGACACCCCCGCAGTCTCAACAACAGTAGTTTATGCTTTTATTGCTGTTCAATGCCTCGATAATGCATCGTTTCTGCAGTTTAACTGCGATGTTTCCCGCAAGCAGATCAGCCAAATTGTAGAGTTTGTCAGTCGAAGAAATATTATGGTCACTGCGATCCAAGAAACGAATTGATAGCTCAACATTTTGCAAAGAGAATGAGGATGTCCCCACAAGGGTAAGGGTATTTTCCGGATATTAGGTCACTTTTAGAAGATAATAACCGTCTGGCACATGGGGATTTCAATGCACATCATGAGTTATGGCATTTCTTCCTATGTAATGACCAGCGGAGTACAGCGCTGGTCGATCAAATTGATAGCTCAACATGAGAATATTGCCTCAGCTCGCCAGATATCACGATAATAACACCAGGTTCGATTAATGACGAAACCTGGCAACTCGTATTTTCCTTCCTATCATCGCCTCCGTTTATAGACCACCTGATAATATATTAACTCCGTATATTCCTGAGCCATAGGAAAGCTGATTTGCAAGGTTTCAGTGAGTTTTTAATCACCGCTTCAGAGAATTGCCCATCCTCTCAGATCCTCGGGTAGTTGAAAGGAATTTCCTGAAAATCGTAACTACGACTGCCGCACGCTATATACTCGCTGGACGAATAGCCGAAGTAAGACCAAACTTCCTAGCAGAGCGGACGGTATTTGTCAATGAACGTGAGGAGCTTTGCCACATGACTCCTGAAGGCCCAAAAGTGAGAGAACTTACTCTTGTAGTCAACAGGCTAGGATGTGAGCATAAAAGGAAAAAAAAATGGCTAGACCACTTGAAGTAGTACAACATTTGGACTGATGTAAGGCCAAACTTTCCTACAGAGGCGACTGTATTATTCAATGAACGTAACGGGCTTCGTCGTACGACCCCTGAAGTCCTAAGCGGGAGAGAACTTACTTTTGAGGTACGAAGGAAAAAGTGGCTAGACTACCTGAAGCAGTGCAACATTGTGATCGGAACAAGTAAATTGTGGGCAACGCTTAAGTCACTCTCGAACCCTGGAACGAATGATGACAGATCAGCGTTCACATTTAGTTATGTAACGGTTTCAGATTCGAACAGGTTCGCGAGTTATTTCAATCAGCAGATAATAGATCAAAGAAAAGGAACCACACTCATTCGTAAAAAACGATTTTGCAAATGCCATTTGTAGCGCTAACGGCGTTGAGTCCGGATGGAATGTGATTCGGTGTTATAACACCACTGTACATCTGCCGACAAAAATCGAGGTCATGGTCTGGGGTGTTGGAAAATTCCATTAGGCCGGTTGTCGATAAAATGCCGATAGGGGAAATGATCGGAGTTGACCGGCATATTAGCAGTCGTAATATCGCCCAGGAGCTAAAAATCGACCTTTTTTAAACCACTTGCATAAAGCTGGATTCAAAAAGAAGCTCAATGTTTGGGTGCCACACCAATTAACAGATCGAATTTCCATTTCCGAACCCTTGGCCAAACGGAATGAGATAGACCCATTTCAGAAACGAATGGTGACTGGAGATGAGAAATGGATCACATACGATAACCCTGTGCGAAAACGATCGTGGTCATCAAGCGGTGAAGCACCTCAAACGGTGGCAAAACCAGGACTATCGGTCAGGAAGGTTCTGCTATGCATTAGATGGGACTGGAACGGGATTATTTATAATAAGTTGCTTCCATATGGCCAAACGGTAAATTCTGATCTCTACTGTTCACAACTGTACCGTTTGAAGATAGCAATTTACCAGAAAGGGCCACCTCAGGAGAGGTGTCGTGTTCCACCAGGACAACGCTAGGCACACACATCTACTGTGACTCACCAGAAACTTCGGGAGTTTGGTTGGACATTGCAAAATGTCTTTAATGATAAAAAATTGGTATCTAGGGAGGGTTGTGAAAATCGACTACTAGATTTGTCTGCAAATAGCGAGCAGAACTTTTATGAGAGAGGCATTATAAAGTTACCCTTAAAATGGCAACAAATCATACAACAAACCGGTGCATATTTGGCCCATTCGGATATTCCGAAGCATGTTAAATAAAGTCCTATAGTTAATATAAAAATAATGGATTTCTTTTTCCCCAACATAATATGAAAACCGCAGAAGGAAAAATTGAGAGATATGGCGTGATGATTTTTTTTGTGGCGAATCTATTATAATTGAATATATAGCTTCATATCGACTTTTGTAGATATTGTATTCTTCAGTAAATAGAATGAGTAATTTCTTTGTAGAACATTTCTTCCTACTAACTCGATTCCTTGTATGTCCTTTTCGTCTTTAATCTGTTGACCCGGACTCTAATTATCTCATGATGTGATTTTTCATCCTCGCAATGTTCTACAAAATGTTGCTCATAAGATTTTAGGTGGGGTTCTCAATGAAGAGAATTCGATATTTTAACGTTTTGTTAGTCTTTTCTGAATTTTACCATTATTAGGTGCTTGAAATTCAGAATATGATATAAATTTTCATCGAAAGTTGATTTTGATTGATGGCCCCCAGTTACACTTAGGTTGGCCTCGAAAAACCTAAGATTTATTTTTGAGAAGTATTTCCACCCTTAACGTTTTTGGTATTTTCGGTTCTAATTGGGTAGAAAATCTTTATACCAAAAATTACCAATATTGACTCATGCTTCGGGATAAACCCGTTCGGGACACGTTTTTGTTTTTTAGTAGCAATTTAAGCATAGCCTCGATCGTGGTACATAATTCAAACTTACCTGAAGGCGTTTCATCGTCTTTATTTTTGATATTTAAATCAGCACCGCATTGCGCCAACATTTCCAATACTTCAAGCTGGATAATAATAAAAAACAAAGAGATCATTAATTTTTAATAACAGAAAACAAAATACCCCTTTCAGGTATACTTACATGGCCCCAACAGGCTGCCGCATGCACTGGTGACCACATATCCTTGTCTACGGCATCAACATTGACATGTTGTTCTAACAGGAATTCAACTACTTTGATATAACCATTAGCGGCAGCTATGTGTAACTGAGAAAAGAGAAGGATAGAAAGAGAGAGAGAGTTATACAAACATTTACAAAAATTAATAAACAATTTACTTACCGGCGTAGCACCCTGTTCATCGGGCTGTTCAAGATCCCCACCATTTTTCGACACCTCTTGCAAATCTTTCAACATTTGCCTTTCCGTTGCCGATCTTGTCTCATCGATTAGTTCTTGGGTAACACCTCGTTTCGACATCTCAGCCTCTATATAGTCCAGCGTATTTTCATCATCACACAGATCATACGGCATGTTGCCATCCGTATTGACGGCCAATAGATTAGCACCATGATCGATAAGTATTCGCACCAATTCCAGATGACCACAGGTGGCCGCTGCATGCAATGGCGTCCATTTATCACTGTCCTGTGCATCAACATTAGCACCATATTCCAATAAAAGTTTCAACATTTCCACATTGTTGTCGATACAGCATTGATGCAGTGCCGTCAGACCGTCTTCGTTGGCGGCATCCGGTGTTATGCCATGTTCCAGCAATTCGGCAACTTCTTGCATATCATTGCGCGAGGCAGCCTCCAGCAGAACGACACTGTTTTCGAACGAGATGTGACCTTTGCCGGATGTTGTGCCATTGCGAAAGTGATGTGTTGTACTCAGACCGTTGAGGGTGGATAAATTGACACCTTTGGCTCGCTGGAGTTTTAGCCATTCCTTTTCTTTTTGACGGGCAACTTTTAATTGTTGAGCTCGTCGCCTGAAAATATATTTGTATGTATGTGTGAGTGTGGGTGAATCGAGGTAAGCCGTAGAAAATTTCGAATAAAGAGAAAATAAAAAAAACGAAATGGAGAAAGAGAGAAAAAAAGCCAATTAAAATCTCATAAAAATGAAAATACCAGTAAATCTCTCCAAAGTAGAGATTTTGTGACGGATTTAAATAAGAATGCAATTGCAGTGCAAATTGTGACAGGTGAAAACAATCAACTTCGTGTGTGTGGGATGAAAGTTAAAAGAGGTGAGATAATAAAGATTTTTATTTCTCACATTGAGAAAACGAAATGGTTGATGAATAGGATGGTATTCTCAGAAAATTGAAAGGTGATGGGATTAAAAGTAGATGGTTTTTTTCAACTAATATGAGTGAATAGTGTAACTGGAGAATGCAAATAAAGATGAAAATGGGAAAACCCAGGAAAAGTATTATCCGGACACATTTAACAACAATAAATTAACTGAACGGTCGAAAATATATGGAAGCTATACCTGTATCTGCACCAATTTTAACAAGACGCAAAAACGTCATTCTAGTCTCAATTTGATACGTTGTGCAAATTTCATGTCAATTAGGCAAACATTAGGAGTTTGGTGCAATATTTTCCTAAAATCGGATGAAATCGGATAAAATATATGGGAGCTATATCGAAATCGGAACCAATTTCAACGGAACTTGCCAGAGATTTATTTATATTAACTACTGTACGTTTTGTCAATCGGCTTAGATTTGAGCCTTTAGTGCACCATTTACTTAAAATCGGACAAAAATATATATGGAAGCTATATGTAAATTTGGCAAAATGTCCCTACCAAAAATTATCAACATTGGTCCATGTTTCCGTGTAGCCCTCATATAATGGAAATCCTTATTATTTTGGGCGGTTTGGGCAGGTTTTTAACCGAATTTGTTCCAATTTTCATTTTTCAGGTTCTCAATTGGAGTGACATC
>NW_026877912.1:0-230150 GCF_032173495.1 Musca vetustissima | reverse complement strand
GTTATAGCATCAATAGTAAACATACCTCAAAATTTCTGAACATGTAATATGCGTATATCTTAAGAACCGTTACATGTACCGCCTTTAAAATTTGTCTGAATGACGTAGGTGTTAATACACATCATCCATACAAAATTGAGCGTGGAACGATTGGGGGAAAATGCACTCTCCGTTGCACTTAAATAATTTACATGAAGGAAATAAAAAATGTTTCGCTTCTAGACTCAAAAACCGTTAAACCGATTTTACTGAGATTTTCACCGCATGTCGTACCATCCCAGGGAAATAACATAAACTATATACACTTTAAAAATTCCGCGTGGATATAGATTATAGCATCGAAAGTAATCGTACATCTGAAATAATATTACATTTCTATGCTTATCTATTAAGATGGGTTACAGATTCCAACTTCATAATTTGTCTGAGTAACTTGGTGACAAATACGCATCATCTATATAAAAATTGGCGCGACGCAATAGAGGGGGGGGGGCGGTTGAATTTATAGCATCAAAAGTAATCATACCTCTGAACTAATATATAGTTTCTATGCCTATCTTAAATAAATTGGTTCATAAACGTGTGTATTTTACTCAGATAATTACACATCCAATCTTCAATGACCAGGATTTAAAAATTTAATTCAAATCAAGAATTTTCGACTAATAATTGTTGGTCATATTATGTCATTATCAGTAAAAACAATAACCACCAGCATGGTACAATTATAAAAGGTAACAGCAAATCCCAGCTGATTTGATTCCAACGTAATACTAGTGTCAATATGAATTTGACAAATTATGTTTTTAAAAATCACCCAACAGGAAAATTGGGAACGCATACAATTTACAATTGTTCTGTATCCTGCTCTGCTCCTGTTTTCAATTTACTCAATCTGCCTGCTGGGAAAGTTTGAGGAAGCAAATCTTTCTTCAAGGAATAACTCGCTATTCCCAGCATTTTCATATGTGTTACACATATATATGGCAATGGCTCAATTATAGGAAAGATGTGGAATAGATAGAAATATAAATTTGATAGATTTTCATTCATGTTTTTCAATTTTTATTTTGAGGATTCGAAAATATTTCATTTTCAAAATAAAAATAATTTGATGATAATTTGTTTGTTTGTTTACATTTTTCTGTCAAATGAGTTGACACTAGTAGAACTTACAACAACAAATTTCCATGTGGTTGTTGTATCGTTTTTTGTACAACAACACTTGCTGTTACCTTCTATTATTATACCATGACCACCAGTTAAACAATTCCGTTAAGGTCTGCTGTTTTTCATCTCTTCATTATCATCATATAATGGATAAAAATTTGTGTAAAATAAAAAAAAAATATTGACATTATATTTTTTTCATTTTGTCAGTTTGCAAAAAAAATATTTCAATTTTAGATTTTGTTTTGTTCTTAGGTTTCAAAAATTTTACATCTATTGGAGAAAACGCGTATTAATTCTATAAAATTATATATCAACAGTATAAGTGAGATATACAAATGCAAAAAGGCGGATTTTGGATAAAAAGTTATAAGATTCAAAATTCTCTGGTGGATTATCATCACAGCTGACTTGAAATGATTATGAGTAACTTAATTGTCACTCCATCATCGAAATTGATCTTAGTTTCTTAATAATGCCATGGAATTACATGGTAAGTCCAATTATAAATTTAGGTTCGGTAAAAATATAAAGTTGTGATGATGTATTCTTTTTGAAAGCCTTTTTTGGCAATAAAACAGAGATACAAAATTTCAAGCTAGCAAGGATTATGCAGCAAGGATCTTTGTGATATTAATCGGATCGCGAAAGAGATCCAAACCATATTATGGGCAAGTGCTGAAAATACAGAAATAAAAGTAGGTGGTAATGGTAATAAAGGGTACTGCAGTAGGTTTTGCAGGAGGGTAAATTCCATCAAATGGTAAGTTCTTTAACAAACAACATTGCATTTACGTGGACTACCCTATGTTAATACTTAAGTAGGGGCAGCGAAGCGCCACGGGTTCAGCTAGTTACTTATATATAAGAGTTTCTAAAACTACATCAATTCTACACTCTAACAATAATCTTAATTCCACCAAAGTTCAAATTGTACAAAATTTAGTACTTTTTGAATTTATAAGTACACATTTTCAAAGTATCTCAATCCGGATTTTAAATAGTAATCGTAAGTCTAAATTTAAAAATTCCAGCTCTGTATGTTCATGTTCAAATTGTACCAGATTTGGTACCATTCTGTACTTTTCGTACCTATATTCCAAACCTGCTTTTACATAGTAATAAATCCAAATTTAAACTGTCGGTTTACCTAAAGCCAAATTGTACCAGATTTGGTACCATTCTGTACTTTTCGTATTTATATTCCAAACCTATATCAAGTACGAATTTCCAAACCTACCTCAGTCCAGCTCTATCCGTTCACTAATTTTATGTAGACGTAAGTACGAGTTTCTAAAACTTCCTCAATTTCACATATTTGGTACCATTTAGTACTTTTCGTACTTATGAGTTCGAATTTCCAACACTGTCTCAATTCTGTACTTTAACAGTAATTTTATTTTCAAACATAAGTTTTCCATTTCTATCCTTCACTCTAATCTAAATTGTACTAAACTTAAAACCATGTTGGGCTTTCAATTGCGGCCTATAAATTGTGAAAAATAGAACAACAAGTTAAGTTTTCGGTCGACTTCATCCCAAAATTATTATGTGATCATCACCAAAAATTATAGGCGATGTCCTTGACCGTAACTGGAATCTCATGGAAATTTTCAAAGCGATCAGCGCTATATTTCCGCCTTCTAGTGTGGTATTGGTTTACTAAATAATGTCTGAATGCGTAAGCACCTGTAAATATTTAAGTGTAACTCCCACATCTGAGTACATACGACCATATAATTGGTATCAATTTAAAGGTCAACCACTCCTCTTGAATACACTATAAACTTCTCGGGTCTTGGTCCTTCAGGGGCAAATATATACGCCATTGAATACATTTTTTTTTAAATTTTTCACACAAAAGTCAGGGTTCATTTGACCCGCTAAGTATTGACCGATCTTTATCAAAACAGGCATGCTTATTCTCTGGCCCTATTCCCTTCTCAATGTAAAAATTCGCGGTGTTTGGGCCATAATTGCGCCCTCAGTAGTGACCAGAAAAACCGACAAAAATAAAGTTTTTGGTCCATTTCATCCCCTAAATATTAACCGATCTTTTCCAAAAACAATAGGAGTCTTCATTGGTCAGAACCCATCCTACATGTAAAATTTCGTGAAGATTGTTGCCTGTATCGTGTTTACAAATTATAATGGACAGACGGACGGACGGACACACATGTCTAGATCGACTCAGCTAGTCGAGATATGACGATCGGTATACTTAAAGGTGGGTCTAGGACCAATATTTCGCTGCGTTACAAACTTTTGGAGCTGCACAAAGCTATAATACCCTTACAACATAGGGTATAACTACCTCCATGCATCATCCTACACTCCAACAGAAATTTTAATTCTAAAATTTAGGTTTCCGCTCACACAAAACGAATTGTACCATATTTAGTACCAGTGCTTCCATAAGTACGAAATTCCAATACAACCTTAATTCTGTAATTTTCATTCCAAATGTAAATTGTCAATCTCTATCCGTTCGCTAAATATAAATTGTACCAAATTTAGTACCATTTAGTACACATAAGGGCGAATTTTCAAAACTTCCGACATATCTCAATATTAATTAAAAATTTCAGTATCTCATCCCTATCCGTTCACGAAAACAATTTGTAAACTATTTGGTACCATTTAGTACTTTTTGTTTCTATAATTAAGAATTTCCTAAACTATGTCAATCCTACATTCCAACATAAATTTTAATTCCAAAATTCTGGCGTCCAGTTCTATACGTTCACACAAATCAAGTTGTACCAAATATAGTACAATTTAGTACACATAAGTACTATGCTTCCATATCTCAATTCTATATTCCAACAGCAACCATTATTCCAAATTTATTTTAGGTTTCCAGGTCTCTCCGTTCACCCAAATCCAAATTGTACGAAATTTAGTGCCGTTTAGTACATTTTGTACACATAAAAAATAAATTCCAAAGATGTCTCTATAGCTCAATCTTCAACAGTAATCTTAATTGCAAATTTCTGGTTTTCAACTCTATACTTTCAAGTAAAATCCAAATTGTACTAAAATTGCTACCATTGTACTTTTCGTACCAATAAGTACGAATTTCCTAAACTACCTCAATTCAACACTCCAACAGTCAATTTTAAAACTCCAGCTCTATATATTCACCTAAATCCAACTTGCACCAAATTTAGTACCATTTAGTACTTTACGTATAAATAAGTACGATACTACAATAGTAGTCCTAATTCCGATTTTCAGGCTTCCATCTCTATATACTCATTTAAACGCAAATACCCCAGAACCAATAAGAGATGATGGTATAGAATGTATACCACCTAGCCAAGATGAGGTCATAAAAGCAATTAATCGCCTCAAGAACAACAAAGCAGCCGATGGGTTACCATCCGAACTATTCAAGACTGGTGGCCAAATGCTGGTCAGGAGCATGCACCAGTTGATTAGCACAATTTGGCTAGATGAATGCATGCCCAATGATTGGAACCTCAAGATCCTGTGTCCCGTGCACAAAAAAAGAGACAAGACGATATGTGCCAACTATAGAGGAATAAGTCTCCTTCCCATCGTATATAAAGTGCTATCCAGTGTGCTGTGTGAACGGTTGAAGCCAATGGTCAATAACATCATCGGACCATACCATTGTGGCTTCAAACCTGGCAAATCCACCATTGACCAGAGTTTCACTCTGCGCCAAATCCTGGTAAAGACCCACGAAAAACACATCGACACATACCACCTATTTGTCGACTATAAAACCGCATTCGACAGCCCTATCCGTTCAGAGGTGTTTAAAGCCATGTCTGCGTTCGGCAATCCTGCAAAATTAATACGGCTATGAAGGATAACTTTAAGTGGCACAAGGTCAGCAGTTAAAGTAGGAAAGGACCTATCGGAGCCCTTCAATACCTAACGAGGATTCAGACAAGGTGACAGTTTGTCGTGTGATCTTTTTAACATCCTGCTGGAAAAGGTCATACGAGACCCAAAGGTGAACAGAAATGGCACTCTGTACACCAAACAACACATGTTACTCGCCTACGCCGATGACATCGATATAATGGGTCGAACATTGCGAGCGGTAACAGCCTCCTTTGAACAAATTGAAAAGGAGTCTGCCAAAGTGGGTCTGGCAGTAAACGGCGAGAAGACCAAGCTGATAGTATCAACGCGCAAGACGTCCAGTAGACTCGGACCAACTGTGGAACTTGAGAACTACAGCTTCGAGGTAGTTAAAGACTTTATATACCTTGGTACCACCATAAATAAAACGAATGACATCAGTTTTGAAATTCGGAGAAGGATTGTGATGGTCTAAGTAAGCAGTTTAAAAACAAGACCTCCTCCCGCCAGACCAAACTCACACTTTACAAGACGCTGATACTACCCGTGCTATTATATGGATCAGAAGCATGGGTACTTGCGCAAGCATATGAGGCAGCTCTTGGGGTGTTTGAAAAAAAAAATCCTCCGAAAGATCTACGGACCGATCTGCGTCGACGGCGAATGAACCACGTGCTTTACAATTTATATGCGGACATCGACATAGTCAGTCGTATTGAGCTGCAGCGACTACGGTGGCTAGGCCATGTTGTGCGGATGAATGAAAATGCCCCAGCTCAAAAAATGCCACGAGCCTACTGATGGTTCCCGTAGAAGGGGAAGGCCATTTAGATGGAAAGACCAAGTAGAAAACAACATCTTGGAACGTGGTCTTCCAAATTGCGCACAAGACCGATGCGCTTGGAAATCTTTTTTAAGCTCGGCTTATGGAACAACCGTCCTGTAACAAGCCAGCTAAGTAAGTAGTACTAAATTTAGTACCATTTTGTTCTTTTTATATAAATATGTACTAATTTCATAAACCATTTCCATACACCAACACCACTTCCCAACCTTTATTCTATATAAAATTTCACATTTCTAGCTATATATGTTCAATATATATACAAGTAGTTTTTAATACTTTTTGTACACTTCTAGATCGAATTTTTAAAAACCCTTTTGTACGTCTTTCTAACTTTCCATCAGTGACCCACATTCCAAATTTCAGAATTCTAGCTCTTCCCTAATACAAAGGGTACCATATTTGGTACATTTTAGTACTTTTCGTACCCTTCTAGTTCAAAATTTCAAGCTTCTAGCTTTAGCCGTTTCGTCTGGGCGATGATCTGTCAGTCACTCACTCACTTAACACTAAGCTCTTTTATATATATATATATATATATATATATATATAGACAAGAATTTGATTAATACTGTTACGTTCTTGGGTTTTACTAAATCCCGTGTAGACGTTGTTTTATTTCCCGATACAATTCGTACCAAATAAAACGCGGGTTCTTTCTGATTACGATTATTACAATGATTTTATTCACACAACTTTACTTTGCACTTTACTTTACACGACGGTTTCAATTCGCGATCTGATTCACAACTGACTCACTGCCTTTCCATTCCCTCTATTTATATGAGCCCTGCCTGTCGCTACAGAAGTTTCTAGACGATCTGGTAACACCTAGATCACGAACAATCTACCAATGCAACAAACACATTGAGTAACAATAACAACAACAAACTTACTGAGTGAACAATGACAACAACAAACTTGAGTAAACAAACTTACAATAACAACAACACATATACAGGCGAGGGAATAACAAAGAAAGAGGAATAACAACAACACATATACAGGCGAGGGAATAACAAAGAAAGAGGAATGACGTTTAACAAGAATTGTACGACAATAACAAAATAGAAAATGAAAGAGGAAATGGAAGGATGTAGAAAAATCTATACAGTGGTTGTTGTTGTGAAGTTATTCAAATAAACTGCGTAGTAGAAATTTACGTTACAATTCAAATTCTTAAATTAACGGAATTCATCTAAATTAACTTAAATCTGAAGTTATATTCGTAACAATACTATTCGAAATGTTTTATATTCTCGAATTGGTGTTATTTCAATACCCAACCAAATGAATTGTATGCTAAAAGGGTGTTGCTTTTAATTTTGTTTTTATTTTCTATAGAATTTGATAAATAAAACAAATTTATTGGTTAGTTTTTTTAATATATATGGGAAATTACAAAATTCTTTTAAAATTCCATTAAAAAAATTTTGAAAAAATTTTTTGCGAGCACATTTATGATTTTTGGTACATAGGTTAAGAAAAATATGCTGATTCGAAATCTGTTCGCGTTCACAAATTCGGATGCTGCGCACAAAAGTTATAGCGGTTTTAAATCTTGTATTTCAAATATAAATTAAATGGATTCCTATCCGTTGTAATTCGCGAATTTCTTCACAAATGCTTAAACACCATTGTTTTCTTTGCATACTAGTCAAATCACACTGAAATACGGTTTAATAGTCGCGAAAAACAAATAGAAACATGAAGATATCGGAAAATAAAATAAATTAATTTTTGAATTAAAACAAATTTTTTTTTGAATTTTCGATTTTTTTAGTATGGTTAAGAGGATACGATTTTGCCTTAATCTTCTAAAATATACGACGCTTTCTTCTGCAAATTCTTTTAGATGATTGTTAAATATCGGCAGATTCATCTGATAAGCGTTTCGACGTCATTAATGGCTAAATATATTGCACTTACAATACATAAAAATGATCAATATTGAAAAGCTTGCAATTCGCGAATTAGTTGAAATCAGTTGATGCGCATGCGATTTTCGTATAAACCGAATCAATGTCTTTCAATAATTATTAATTTTTCGATGTTTAATTTAGCGGTCAAAGTGTGCCACTCGATGCACTTTACTATGCAAAAACCCTAAAAATGGCTAAAAATCACGCAACGTGCATACGATTTTTATGCGCATCCGATTTTAGTAATCTCCTATGAAAATACGCAAACGGACACCTATTTTAAAAGGATCGGTTAAGAACCGCGGATGTGCCTCCACAATCAATTTTTGATAAAATAAGCATATTATTCGCGTATCGATGTATTTTTGACCTATTTCCACGCAGATTCGCGAATTTGACAATACAAGCATAAATGCATGTAAAATTAATTCGAAGAAAACCGCGATTTTTTACGCGAATTTGTCAAAATAAGTTTTTGCAGTTTTTTCCACATTCAAGGTACTTATATCCGCCGTTTTATTGGACGGAATTGAACATGGATGGGCTCATTCGATCCGGCACGTAAAAAAACTAAAATCACGCGGGGTTCCACGGAATTTGAATGGACTTTCTTAATTTTAGACTCAAAAAATATGTTTTTTATAAAAATTTACGCACCAAATTTTCGTCTTTGGAACCCAATTGCAAAGAAGCTTCAGTGAGCACATTCCTGAGATATACACTAAACGAAGCAGAATCACGAGTTCTACGATCCTATAATTAGTTTATTCTATTATCTGGATGCGCATCCTAATTATAAGAAAAATTCAAAAAACACCGAAAATCCGGCTTCAAAATGTCAGCATCCATTTTGGGTGGATGCAGTGATTATATCGAAAAATCATACATTAGAACCATATTGTCCATGGGGTATTCTGCAACTTAGTCACTGATCACATGTGCGTGCGTTGTGTAGTTTAGCCACAAATCGGGAACGAACACAAAAAAACTCGTTGGCTTCAACACATTTTCACCCATTTTTTTACATTACCACCATCACAGCTTCCACGCAACTTATTATTTATTACCAATATTTCAAGATTTTGACAAGCACACTTCATTTTATAGAATTGAATTTAAATTATATGCAATATGTTCATATTTCGCGAGTTATAACCTTGCAAACCTCAGCTTCAAGGAATTTAAAAGATTTTTGTAATTTCCCATATGTATTTCATTTATTGTATAATAACATAAATTAAGTAATACAAATTCTTATTGTGGTAGAACATCGGGTGTTAATAAGTATTGCTTTGAGTTAATCATATAATAAAAACCAGTGAGCGGAGCAGTATAGTCGGACGGGGCCGACCATAGGATACCCTACACAACTATCACGGAACTCTAATTTTCTGCTGATGTTTATTTCGAGCCTAGGCAATATTTCTGATATTTGCACCGCTTTGCCGATTAGAGATCAACAGCACCTTTTCCCTACAATGACATATTTTCCGAATATTACTAATATTCGGTCCTTCTAATTACTTGTCCATATTCCCTTCACCGTGGGTTGCGTTGTGATGTTCGGCTTTCAATTGTGGCCTATAGATCGACTTGAAAAAAATACAAAAAATTATGTTTTCGGTCCATTTCATTCCAAAATGATTATGTGATCATCACCGAAAATTATAGGCGTTGTCCTTGACCATAACGTGAATCTAATGGAAAATTTCAAAGCGGTCAGCGCTATAATTCCGCCCTCTAGTGTGGTAATGGGTTACTAAATAATATCTCAGTACGTAAGCACCCGTAAATATTTATTTGTAACTTCCACATCCGAATACATACGACCATACAATTGGTATCAATTTAAAGGTCAATCACTCCTCTTGAACATACTATTAACTTCTCGGTTCTAGGACATTCAGGGGCAAATATATACGCCATAGAATGCAAATTTTCTAATTTTTCACACAAAAGTAAGGGTCCATTTGACCCTCTAAAAGTTGACCGATCTATATCAAAAAAGGCACACTTATTCTTTGGCCCGATCCACTTCTCCATGCAAAAATTCGCGGTGTTTGGGTCATAATTGCGGTCTCTGGAACGAACAGAAAAACCGACAAAAATAGAGTTTTTGGTCCATTCCATCCCCTAAATATTATCAGATCTTTTCCAAAAACAATAGGGTCTTCATTGGCCAGAACCCATCCTACATGCAAAATTTTATGAAGATCGGTGCATAACTGTGCCTGTATCGTGTTTACAAATTATAATGGACAGACGGACGGACACACATGTCTAGATCGAGTCAATTAGTCGAGATATGACGATCGGTATACTTAAAGGTGGGTCTAGGACCAATATTTCGCGGCGTTTAAAACTTTTGGGGCTGCACAAAGCTATAATACCCTGACAACGTAGTTGTGTAGGGTATAATAAATAATATAAAGTATATAAAAATTGAAAGCAAGATAAATACTTACAATGCCACCACTATTGCTGTTTTCCACTTCATAAGCCGGGAACAGATGTCTTATTGATTCTGATAATGCAATCTTGTCCTCGCTATTACGATAATTGCCACTTCGTTGGCGCAAAAAATTAATGGATTCACGTACCAATCAACGTCGAGAGCTATCGCTTAATATTCCCTTTGTTGAATATTCATCAAATATTGCAGAAAAATCTCCATTTATTAAATAACATTCTAATTCCTGCAATATTTGTTATACATGTCACAAACCAGTAAGGAAAGTTCAAAAGTCGTACGGGCCGAAATCGAAAAAAATAGGCAATTAGGCAATCGAGTAAAATTAGGCAAATATATATTAGCTCCCATATATAAATCTGAACCGATTTTCACGAAACCTAACACACATCATTCTAGACCTAATTCAGTACACTATGCCAAATTTCATGCAAATCGAATGATATATAGGGACTTTGGTGCACCATTTACATTAAATCGGACAAAACTATATATGGGAGCTATATCTAAATCCAAACCGATTTTCTCGAAACTTAACTTAACAAATAGTATTTTGTGTGGCTTACTTCGACATGATTGTTGGACATGTTAAGGTCCGGAGTTCCTCTCTACATATGGCAGTCCGTGACACACAAAAGTATTCTCTTATTTCATTATTTAAATATTGACCCATAATCATTAAAATCCGATGATAAAATCCGGAATGCAAAGCGACTAGGCATAAATGGCTAGATCCATACGACTAGTAGCTGATTGTGAATATTTATAATTTAGTTTTACCTTAATGTACTCATTGAGGCACTTTATTATTGCTTCGCACGTTTCCATCACTATTTTTCCTATAGCCTGTGGAGAAATGGCTGAACTGAATTTTAGGGTTTCAAAAGTACAACCCGTGCAATGTTACTGATAAACGATGAGATGCAGGTATTGATTTTCGTAAATGAGTGTCCTGTTTCTCAATTAATGGTCTAATTAAAGATAATAATTCATCGAAACAGGACATATTCATCCGCATAAAATTCCTAAAGTCATTCGGAGAGGTTTCCCGCAATTCCTCAACAAGATTTTGGACTGTATATTGCTCACGCTTTTGTAGCCGCTCCTTTGCCCAAATTCGTTTCTTTTTTATTTATTTCTCGATTTGTCTTCCTTTTTTTAATTATCATTGCCACTGCAAAGGCAATAATTTTATTATTTTTACTTTCATACTTTGAACAAAATTTCGATTTGAATGATGACTGATATGTGTGTAGGAAGGCTTTCAATCTAACACATACACCAAGGGGTTCATCGGCATGACAACATGATGTATAGTGTATGGGGCCCTTTATAAAATATACGACAGGATTTAAAAAATAATCGAAGTTGACCATAATTTCTCTTAATATTTGCTGACAAATAAATTTATGCTTTCCGACAGTTTGATCAAACTCTTTCATGGTGCAAATATATTTTCCAATGTGACCAAACGTCAAACATGTTTTCCCATTTCATTATTTGACACTATTTGCACACTGTTTGAGCAAACAAAATGTGTCAAATATTTGAGTGTAAAGTGAACACAAAAGCAAGAGTGTGTAAGAGTTGCACTTGCTTGGGGTTTTTCTTCCGGAAACATTCTTTCGAGATCTTTGGAAACAATTTGGCAACGACATCTACACCTCATATTCGCCTACTTGACTCGATTAAAATATAAAGTTAGTACCATCTTTAGGATTACGTTCTTGCCTTGTTAATCTATTGCCTGGAAATTCGTAGCTTGTGGCCAGCATTGGATTGGTTTCTTGGGGCCCAAAACGGATGGTTCCCTGCCATTTTGCCGATCAATTCATCCCTGTAAAGACTTGATTTTGGGAAATTTGTTAAAAAGTCAAAGGGAATGCAAAAATATATTGTAAATTCTTCTACTCTCATTAGGATTGGCACCCAGCCTAAAATCATTGTTGTTGTCATTGCGTTTGCCAGCCATAAAAATACTGTTTTTTTTCACTTGCTTTGTGCAGCGTAAAACCTAGCAGCATATACAACGTACAAATTTAAAGTTTACTATTTCAAATCGGTGCTACTCAAGGTATTATTAATTGTTACAATTTGTTATTATGGGTACGAAATAGTTTTTCTATTTAAAATTATATAACTTTAATACCTAATGAATTTGCTTGAACAGTTTATTTAATCGCAACTATTATGAGGAGTTGCTACACCGTAAAACTATTCTTCATTGTCTCATACTAATATTAGTTAAATTAATATGCAAATTATCAACTATAGTTTTACGTTTCAGTGTTAAATGATTTTCTTGATATCACATTGTTCTCGAATCACTGACTTCAACAATTAGCTCCAAACATAAGTAATACAACGCACAAACCTACATATAAGTCATATTGGGATGACATACATATTTACAATACTGATGTTTGTGCATATCAATATGTTATGTTTGTAGCTGACTGTTGGCAGAGATCTTTACATACCTACATTCAGTAATAATTGTCGCCTTTCAGATGAAGTGTGTAACAAAGAAACCGAAACAAAGAGCAATATAACTTTCAATTCTCTCTTAATATCAACAGCAGCAACCACTACGAAAGATCTTTCAACGGTGACGCTCTGACCAGGGCTACCAGATTTTTTTTTGGGAAAATCGTCAAAATTACGATTTTTTTTATCAAAAATCGTCAAAAATTTAAATACGCACATTTAGATATATTTAAATATATTTTTTATTAAAAGGAACATAAAAGAGGTATTCAATTTATTAAACACGTTTTTTAAAGCTAATCAAGAAATTCATATATTTTATAAATAAATATTTGAATAGTCATTTCGACTTTAATAAAGTCATTCATTTTGGAAAGAAATATTTGTGTTAATCATTTTCAACATGTCGGTTTTAATTAACGTATCATAACAATTTGTTTTGTTAACTTTTAAATAATCTTTGGTATAAATTTCTCCATTAAATCCTTATTGGGGGAATTTCGACTTTTCGTTTTATTAAGATTTACTTGGCTGAAAACACGCTCAACATTTGCTGAGGAATGGGGTAATACCATTACCTTCCGTACAAATTTAGTTATTATAGGAAAAACATATGAACCATCACCACGTTTCAAATCAAATATTGCATTCCAAAAACGAAATAAATCGGTTTCATCATTTTCACAAATGTTATCAAAATCAAACAACCTTAGTTCGCGAAATTCTGAATCCAATTTTTGTTTTTCATCTTCGTTCACAAAATGTGGAAATTTTTTAAGGATATCGAAAAATGAATTATTCTTTTCATTACTAATATATGTGGGATTTATCATAGATACAATTTTAAAAATGCTTTCAAATCGAATTTTTTTAAAATTGTAATAACATTGTATAAATTGAAACTTAAATTTAATATAACAACGTTTCCGTTCACCAATTTTCTTCAATTTGCCCGCGTCAAAAAACAACAACCGTTAACTTTTATTTGTTTTGTTGCTGTCTACCCAGAGAACGGCACAGCTGATTGGTAGTTTTTCATCTACCTGGGTAAACGTAAACTGTTGTTGGCTTTGTAACAGTACAAAGTATACCTCACATATTCAAATTCTTTTTACTTTTTCTTTCGCTTTATACATTTTTGATGTTGCCATAACAAAAAGAACCCAAATATTGCAATATTACTAAAATGGCCAAAAATCGTCATATTTTGGGCAAAAATCGTCAAATCGTCATTTTTCAATTTTTGACCTAAAAATCGTCAAAATGACGATAAATCGTCAAATCTGGCAGCCCTGGCTCTGACATGCAAATACTCTGAGTTGACATTTGTTGAGAATTATTTTTTTATTGTTAGCCCAATGCCCCAACACCTTAAAACAGTATAATATAGGATAAGATTAAAAACCTTTCTATGTTAATATATGATTACCCTCGCACAGTCATTCATACTGAAATAACATGGATTTTGCACTTTTTCAAATAAATTTAAAAATGTTTTGGGATTAATTTCATACAACTCATGTTTGATTTCTAGATAGCCTAGGTAGACCAGTCACGATTGCACTAGGGGTCATAGGATCAATTTCTTATCCAGGTTAATACACCTACGATCAGGTTGGGAGTTTATTCTTTTAAGTTTAATTTTAACACCAAAAAAGAATTAATTTTCTCTCATAGAAAAATTGTATTCCTTAAAGTTTAAAAACAAAACCTTGTAATCTATTAAAAACAGTTGTTAAGTTGTGCCTCTCTCATGAGTATTTGTTTTGATTACAAATAAAAGAAGAAAAAGAAAAGAAAAAAGCATTACAATGTTCGTGAAAGGTAAAAATGGTTGAAAGATCGCGACGGTGCCGACATTGATTTTAAAGAGCTGGCAGGAATATTATCGCAGTACAATTCCGGTAGTTGTTTTTTTGTAGAGTTTTGCTTCGAAGAAACAACTTCAACAATCAGCAGCATACATTTTAAGAAGGTACGTAGAAATCTGTTTCATTCCTTTCCTTTTTATACCCTTCACCACACTGTGGTACAGGGTATTATGTCTTTGTGCATATGTTTGTAACAGGCAAAAAGAAACGAGATAGTCACATGGTTCCTTTTGAAAATATGCATAGAATCACTTTCTGAGTCGATTTATGCATGTCCGTCCGTCCAGAATGACCTAATTCAGAAATCTTATTTATGTAAAATTTTTCATCACTTTTATCTTTCACGAACATTGTAATGCTTTTTTCTTTCCTTTTTCTTCTTTTATTTGTAAACAAAACAAGTATTCATGAGAGAGACACAACATAACAGCTGTTTTTAATACCTTACAAGGTGTTGTTTTTAAACTTTAAGGAATACAATTTTTCTGTGAGAGAAATTTAATTCTTTTTTGGTGTTAAAATAAACTTAAAACAATAAACTAAAGCTAAGGTCACACTACGCAAATATTTGACTCAAATGACTATTTTTTGTTTCCCCCAAAAAATGTCAAATTTGCACACTCTTGGTTTTATGTTCACTTTATGCCATGTACAGACGAGCGTTGTTCGCTCTCTCATTCGTTGTTCGACCCTTAATTATGAAGTAATTACTTAGTTCCCCATACAAAATTGTCTGAGCGAACACCGACTTTTGTACGTTGTTCATTTCGAATCACTCTCTGAATAACCAAGAATTTTGTCCCATCCCTAACAAATGAGAGAATTTATCGAAAATAAATTAATTTTGACAGCATGAAAAATTTTTAAATTTTTCAAACGTTTTCAGTAAAATTGAAAATGATAAATGAAAAGTAACCAAAATTCTAGTTTTTATATACATATGCCGAAGGATGTAAATTTTGTTGTCTACATAATGCAATATGCATTTCTTTCCGCTTGGTTCTAATTAGCGTACAAAACGAGGAACAAAAGTGTCGAAACCCAAACAAAAATTCTCCAATTTTTTAAATTTGACATTTGAATTGAGAAAATATAAAAATGTATTTAAAACGACAATATTTTCAGAAAAAATTAAAAACATGAATTAAAAGTAAATAGATAGGGGTTGATATTATAGTCAGGAGAAAGAGAATTATTTTTTCTATTTAGATCCATATGTGATTCACGCAAATATGCTACAATTTTGGTGTAAAACAAGAAACAAAAAGTTTGAAATAAAAAAATCTGATGACATGAATTAAGAATAGTGTTGTATGAACGGGTTAATTCATGTACGTAATTCTGAGAGCGAACTACGTTGTTCGATTGCCCGTCAGAACATGGCATTACACTCAAATATTTGACACATTTTGTTTGCTCAAACAGTGTGCAAATAGTGTCAAATAATGAAATGGGAAAACATGTTTGACGTTTGGTCACATTGGAAAATATATTTGCACCATGAAACAGTTTGATCAAACTGTCAGAAAGCATAAATTTATTTGTCAGCAAATATTGGGAGAAATTATTGCCAACTTCGATTATTTTTTAAATCCTGTCGTATATTTTATAAAGGGCCCCATACACTATACATCATGTTGTCAAGCCGATGAACCCCTTTGTGTATGTGTTAGATTGAAAGCCTTCCTACACACATATCAGTCATTATTCAAATCAAAATTTTGTTCAAAAGTATGGAAGTAAAAGTAATAAAATGATTGCCTTTGCAGTGGCAATGATAATTAAAAAAGGAAGACAAATCGAGAAATAAATAAAAAAGAAGCGAATTTGGGAAAAGGAGCGGCTGCAAATGCGTGAGCAATATACAGTCCAAAATCTTATTGAGGAATTGCTTGAAAACTCTCCGAATGACTTTAGGAATTTTATGCGGATGAATATGTCCTGTTTCGATGAGTTATTATCTTTAATTAGACCATTAATTGAGAAACAGGACACTCATTTACGAAAATCAATACCTGCATCTCATCGTTTATCAGTAACATTGCGTTTTTTGGCCACGGGTTGTACTTTTGAAACCATAAAATTCAGTTCAGCCATTTCTCCAAAGGCTATAGGAAAAATAGTGATGGAAACGTGTGAAGCAATAATAAAGTGCCTCAATGAGTACATTAAGGTAAAACTAAATTATAAATATTCTCAAAGCTACTAGCCGTATCGATCTAGCCATTTATGCCTAGTCGCTTTGCATTTCGGATTTTAATGATTATTGTTCAATATTTAAATAATGAAATAAGAAAATACTTTTGTGTGTCACGGACTGCCATATTTAGAGAGAAACTCCGGACGATAACATGCCCAACAATCATGTCGAAGTAAGCCACACAAAATACTATTTGTAAATTGACATACGTAGATATCGGATATAAGAAACTCAAAAAATGCCGGAGATTTCTTTCTTATATGCGTTTTTTTCTTATATGGAATTATCGGATATAAGAAAGTATAAGCTCGGTGTTTTTGATAATCTTTCTTATATGCGATTTTTTCTTATATGAGATGTGCTTATATCCGATATCTACTGTACAAAACGTTCGGTGGTTATTTATTGACAAGTAGAATCGATTTTGCTATGACTGACCGTATACCATATCATGTTGTTAGCGTAAGGAATAGAAATCTACATTGGAAACAGTTTTATTTGATCAATATGAAACTAAAACATCATTTGATATTAAGATATTAAATTATTAAACATGAACAATATTTATTTGAAAGTTGCGAAATATTGAGCACATGATATTCCAGATCTTGAACAACTTGCATCCTACTTTCCACTTGCAATTTTAAAGGCGACGATCTGCCCGAAAAGGTCAAAATTGTCAGATGACTTGCTAAACTCTCGTTTAGCTAGTGGAAGTATTTCATCCTCAAATATTTTTTTACGTTTTGATTGAAACTTGCTCTTGGTCTAAAAATGAAAAATATCGATAAATAAAACATATATTTTTAGGTTCCATCAAATGAAGGGGAATGGGAATACATTTCTGAAGAATTAAAAAAAATGGAATTTTGCAAATTGTATTGGAGCTGTCGATGGGTAACATATCGCCATTAGAAAACCCCCGAGAAGTGGATAATTTTTTATAATATTCCATATATTGTTTTAATGGCTGTGGTAGACGCAAATTATAAATTTATTGTAGCCGATGTAGGAACGAATGAAAGAGTGTCGGATGGAGGCGTATTCAAAAATACAAGCTTGGTACAGCATTTAAAGAAAATTGAATACATACCCCAAAGTGCCATTGATAGAGAGGATATAAGTGGTGGAATAATAAATAATGGATATTGGAGAGAAATTGCAAATTTGAATAATTTACGTCCAAGTCTATCAAGAAATGCAAGAAATGTTGAAATTGTTATCAGGGTATTATAGGGTACCTGAACATCGGCAAAACCGTCTTTTGAATCAATGAATTCGAGCTTCTACATCCAGAATTAACGAGACACCATCACAACATGATATACGTCTAAGCAATCAACGGTCCATATCATCCACCTCAAGAGATAATGAGACATCTGTTGAACGTGAAAGGCGTCTCAGAAATGAACGCTTCAGAAGTGCGCAACATGTAAGAAATCAAACACTAGAGGAACGTGATTCACGTAGAGTGCAGAATCAACAACGCATTCACGTCTATGAAGGCATCGCATTTAATTATAACCCAATTTTAAACTTCAGTGAACATGAAATAGTTTCAATTGATCCAATGGATAAAGTTTGTTCATATTGCAATGCGCTAAGATAAGATATGCAGAATATCGGAAACGCATCGATTATACGATGCTCTTCCGTACCCAATTATTTTTCCCTATGGAGATGATGGCTATCACTTTGAAATTCGTCAAGTAAATCCACTAACAAGTAAGTGTTTTATTGTTAACGTAATGCATGTAATTACATCGTATGAAATGCTGCATTTAGAAATTTAATGCATGTAATTACAATATTCCGCAATTAACTTCGCGGTACACTAATTTATTTGCTGCAAAAGTTAAATACAACATACATTGAAAAGGTACATATCAATACACAGCCAATAGAATGGCACAGAAATGAAAAGGCGTGTTTATATGTATAGATATAAAAAAAAATTATTTTACATATTTTGCCTGCAGATGTTCCCACAAATAAAAAGGTCAGTTAAAGAATTTCTATGCTCATTGATACGTGCAGATGATTACATCCATCTTCGCGATGCATTAAACAATCAAAATGACACAAATCCCAATGAACTTGGACAAACAGTTATTTTACCAGCAACATTTACAGGAAGTCCACGCCATAATTGATGATGTAATATCTGCGGAAATAAGGAATGAAACAGTGGATCCAATTCTGCATGAAGTTGTTATAAAGAACATGGTACATGGTCCCTGTGGGTTAATTAATCAAAACTCTCCATGCATGGTAGATGGAAAGTCTGCCAAAAAAATATCCACGGCAATTGCTTCAAAACACTGTAACTGATACTGACGAATATCCCCTTTATCGCCGTCGATCAACAGATGATGGTGGCAACCCTTTCACAGTGAAGGTAGGAAGAAATGACATAGATATAGATAATCGCTGGATAATCCCTTACTGCCCACTTCTGTCGAAAATATTTAAGACACTCATTTATGTGGAATGTTGCAATTCAGTGAAGTCCATAAAATATATTTGCAATTACGTGAATAAAGGATCGGATATGGCCGTATTTTCACTACAAAATCCCAACGATAAAAAAATTCATTACCAAATGGCTCGTTACATAAGTAAAAGCGAAGCAGTTTGGAGAATTTTAGGATTCCCTATCCACCAACGACATCCTACTGTTGTCCACTTATCTGTCCATCTTGAAAATGGGCAAAGAGTTTATTTCAACCAACAAAATGCACGAGAAATGGCGCTTAATCCTCCAACTACAACTCTAACTTCTTTCTTTGATTTATGTTCAAACGACCCGTTCGCCAAAACATTGCTATATGCAGAAATACCATCATACTATACGTGGATTCCATCGTGCAAAAAATTTCAGAGACGCAAACAAGGGAAACCAGTTTCAGGATGGCCAAATATATATTCGACTGATGCACTGGGTAGACTATATTCCGTTCACCCACAAAGCGCAGAATGCTTTTAGTTGCGGATGCCTTTGGTCAATGTGCGTGGGCCAACATCATTCGAAGACTTAAGAACTGTTAATGGAGAAATATATTTATCCTTCAGAGAAGCATTTCATAAATATAACCTTTTGGAAAATGATTCTCAATGGGAAATTACTCTTGAAGATGCAGCCACTACAAAAAATCCCGGCCAGATATGAATATTATTAGCAATAATATTGATTTTTTGCACATCATCAAGTCCTACAGGACTATGGAACAAATTTAAAGATAGTATGGCAGAAGATATATTGCATAGAGAAAGAAATGTAACTAATGATTCATCGCTGGATTATTCAGAATCAATGTACAATGAGACATTAATTCGACTGGAAGATAAATGCTTGCAGATCAATAATAAGAGACTAACCCAAGTAGGTCTTACTTCGCCTATTCGTTCCGAAGAAAATGTACCTGACGTCGATTTGTAACGAGAGTCTACGCACGATGCACATCAGCTGAAAATCTACCCTGCTGGAAAACTACCCCTGTTGGCCCCTGAACAAAAAACAGTATATAACACAGTCGTACAAGCAATCAAAAGCCAATCTGGAGGATTGTATTTTATTGATGCACCTGGAGGAACAGGAAAAACTTTTTTAATTTCAATAATATTGGCGAAAGTTAGATCGGAAGGGAATATAGCACTGGTCGTTGCTTCATCTGGGATTGCGGCAACCCTTTTGGAAGGCGGGAGAACTGCACACTCTGCAGTTACAGCACAATTTTTGGATGATTTCAGTTGTAACATTAAGAAAAATTCTTCAATGGCTAAGGTACTGCAATCATGAAAAATAAGCATATGGGATGAGTGCACAATGGCACACAAAAAATCTTTGGAGGCCCTCGATCGATGTTTGAAAAATATAAGAAACAATTCGGCTCCCTTTGGAGGAGCTTTGATTTTATTAGCAGGTGATTTTCGCCAAACTCTCCCTGTTATTCCTCGATCAACACCAGCAGATGAATTAAATGCATGCCTTAAATCATCGTTTCTGTGGCACCATGCTCGTACATTACAACTAACGACGAACATGAGAGTACATCTTCAAAGTGATGAATCGTCCGCGCAATTTTCGAAGAATCTAATGGATATAGGCAATGGCAAAATACAAATAGACCCAATAACGAAGTTAATTATACTTCCATCAAACTTTTGTACATTAACAAAATCAACCCAAGTGTTAATAAACTGCGTTTTCCCCAACATTGATTACAATATCAATAACAATGGCTACAGGAACGTGTATTACTTGCTGCCAAAAATATTGACGTGAACTCCATCAGCAGCAGTATATTAAATAGAATTATAGGCGATGCAAGAACATATAAGTCGATTGATTCCACGACAAGTGAAGACGATGCCGTTAATTACCCGATTGAATTCCTTAATTCTTTAGATTTACCAGGCTTTCCTCCACATGAGTTAATACTTAAAGTTGGGGTTCCAATAATATTATTAACACTAGAACGCCGAAGGCGGTCATTTTGACCGCTTTCCAATTTCATGTACAAAAGCAAATGTGCATTTAATGACACTTTTTTTTAAATTTGGTGAATATTTTGTAATAAACGTAATTTTATGAGGTATAAAAAGTCCCCATATTTAAAAAAAAGTGTCATTAAATGCACAGTTGCTTTTGTACTTGAAATTGGAAAGCGGTCAAAATGACCGCCTTCGGCGTTCTAGTGTTAAGAAATATTGACCCACCTCGCCTTTGCAATGGTACAAGGCTTGCAGTAACGAAATTGCATAATAATTTAGTAGAAGCAAGATTAATAACGGGAAAATATATGTTGACCGATGTATTGCTGTCCCGAATTCCCCTAATAATAACAGAAACGCCCTTTCATTTTAAAAAATTACAGTTTCCCATTCGTTTAGCATTTGCCATGACGATAAATAAAGCTCAAGGGCAAACAGTAGCAGACTACAAGTATGCGGAATAAATTTAACAAATCCGCGTTTTTCCCATGGTCAACTCTACGTGGCATGCTCACGCGTAGGGAGATCTAAAGGTTTATTTGTGTACGCTGCTGAAGGGAAAACTAAAAAAATTTTATACCCTAAAGCATTGCAATAAATATTTTAAAGTTAATATCAAAGTTTTATTAAAAGGTAAAGTCCATATCAACTTTTCCTATATTCTGATATCCTAATACATATACATGAAATTTTTAGCTGAATAATTTTGCAGGTACTGCGAAGCGCGTCGAGTTCATCTATAATACCTATATCTTGCCTATCAATAAATAATTAACAATTTTCAACCCACTAATTTTAATTCAGTAAGTTTGGCAGAAAGGGGCAGCGAAGCGCCACGGGTTTAGGTAGTATTAATTTATTATTTAGTAATCCATTACTACAGTAGAGGGCTGAAATATAGCGCTGATCGCTTTGAAATTTTCCTTGAGGACCTAGGTATGGTCAAGGACAACGCCTATAATTTTCGGTGATGATCAGATAATAATTTTGGGACGATGTGGACGGAAAACTTATTTTTTGTATTTTTTCGATTCAATCTAAGGCTACAATTATATGCCAAAAATCACAACACAACCCACGGTGATGGGAATATGGACAAGTGATTAGAAGGACTTTACTGAATATTGGTAATATTCGAAAAATATGTCAGTGTAAGGAAGAGGTGCTGTTGACCTGTAATCGGACAAGAGGGTGCAACTATCACAAAATATTACCCAGGCTCGGGATAAAAACCCGCAGAAGGATAAGAGTTCTGTGGTAGTTGTGTATGGTATCGTATGGTCGGCCGCGTCCGACTATACTGCTCCGCTCACTGGTTACATCTGATTTCATTAAATTGTGCACCAAGTATGTTTATATATAGTAAACTTTGAGCATTTCTTGAAATCTGATGAAGATATTAAAAATATTAAATTTGAACCAATTTCATCCACACGTCATTCTCCACTCAGTTCCATATGTTATACAAAATTTCGTATAAATCGGTCAAACCTTGGCGATTTGGTGCATCATCGTAAAAAGTAATTATCCCGTTTCGTTTTGGATGCTACAAATACATAGTAGCCTGTACCACAGTGTGGTGACGAGTATAAAACGAATTCAAAATGTTTCTTAACTCCTTTAAAATATTTCAATTCGAATGTCACCATCATATGTGGGTCATTCCATATCACGTTTTTAATTTATGTATATGCAAAATCGCATATAAAATGTAAAAAATATGTTTTTATTGAATTCCATTTTCACAATTCCATTTTATAATAACTTAAACAAATAAAGTTAATTTAACTAACGAGTATACCAAGCATGTCCTCACTATCAGTGAGATCTACACTGCTTATACTTTTTCTGGGAGTTTCGCAATCTCTTAAAAATTCCATTGCTTTAAAGTAGTACAAAACGGGCTCGCAAATTTCATCCGCCCCAGCTCCACTTCTGCTTTTCAATTTGATCCTTTTTAATTCTCTCCTGAAGTTTGTCCGAAGAGTATTTATTTTCCGTTTCATATCTTTAATTGATGACTCCGGGTACCATTCTCTATATTTTGTTACAAGTTTTTCGCAATCTTCTAGGTTCAGCAGTGCCGAACATTTTAATAATCACCACCAAATTAGATGTCATTTGGTAATAAAATTCTGATTGTACGGGACCTTTATGTGGAGAATATGTCAAAACTCCATGTTTGTCTAGGCCCTATGTCGAGATTTGAAAATTGTATGTGACGAGATAATTTACCATCTGAGAACCCGAAATACAAAATAAAATTTTTTACTTAATATAAATCCCAAATGCAAACCACGGCCACATCGCTTGAAAATATATTTAAAACCTACAACAGATAAAAAATCGGTCTTTGCCATTATATCGCAGCTAAATGCTGACCTATGTATAATTCGAATTGCCAATATTAAGCTTATTCGATTTAAAAGCGTACCTAGGGCTTGAAATTATGTTTTCCATGTTTTTTTTTTTTTTCTCATAAAATTTCCACATATTTGATTGGATAAAGTTTCAAAAATGTTTTGTTTTCAGACGAAATTCCAACAATATACATGTCAACACAATGAATTCATCAGCTGTTATTTTCCATAGTTTGCCCGTACAAAAATATTGCAAGGGCAAATAAATGTTTGCCCAAAAATAAGGCAAATATTTGCTAGTCGGCGTTCACATTGTGGAAAATTACGCAAAATTTTGTTTACTGTCAAATAATTTTGTTTGCCCAAAATCAGTTGTTTTTGTGTTTGCCATTGAAAATATTTTGTGGTCAGATTATGGCAAAGAAATATTTGACACTTTTCGTCAAATATTTGCCTAGTGTGACCTTACCTTAAAGATAAACAAATTTCTAATGCCTTTTTTGGTGTTATATTTAAACCAAATGGAAATGTTTTTTTCTTTTATAGAAATAGTTAAATCAAATTTTGGTGTTATTTTTATACCCAGTAAGCATTAAAAAACTCTCAAATTTCTCATGGTGTTAAAACAACTCCCTGAAGTATTTAAATTTGTACCATATGGTTTAAAATATAAACTATTTTGGAATTAATTTTAAGTTTAATTCCAAAGAAATTTAAATTGAACTCCGCTAAGGTTAAAAAATTAATCCAAAACTTTTTACTATGTAGTAGAATATCAAACTTGACTGCTGGCATGGACACTAATAGTAGTACTACTGGATGGGCATCTAGACGGAATGCTAGTCATAGTATTGGATAACTCTTTTGTAAATAATAAATAAATGAAACAAAACAACATATTCATTGTCAAAATAATAAAACATCTTTATTAAGCCTTAATTGCCGGTACCAATGCTGGTTTCTTGGTGGTGCATCAACAAAATATGGCCTTCCAGGTGGTGGTAATATTGGTGATTTTGTGAACTGTCCTCTACGATTTATTATGGGTACAGGCGTGGCAATTCCATGATTGTTTCCCTTATCTTTCATATCTACATAATTTTTAGCCGACGTGATTTCAAAAACGGCAAACATCACCATAAAAACAGCAACGATTAAAATGATTTTCATTTTGAATTTTTGGGATTTTCAGTTCAAGTAAAACAACAAATAAAATTTCAATAACGAACTGTGGTTGTTAACGATTCGTTGTAATCTTTTATATTGATCGGATTAGTGTTTTATCGATTTACAATGTTGTGGTTAAACTATAAAATAGTGCTGTGGTTTTATATTGAAAAAAAAATAAAAATATGGGGATTTTCCATAGAATTGTTTATATAAAAAACTAGCTAACCCGGCAAACGTTGTTTTGCCTTATCGATATTGCATCAATATAAGGTTGATAAAAAAACATTTGCCACTAAGTTTATGTCAATAAGAGGTATTAACTGGTGCCCCAATGCAGGCCCAATCACATAACAGTTCATAATCTGGTAGAACTTATTTCACCAAATGTTTTTTTTTTTTTCAATAGAAGATCATGTTTTGTTATTGCTCCAACGTTTTTACATTATCTTATTTGCCCCTTCTTGAAGGATCCTTAATTACAATATCATTTTGTTCATGTCCAACTGTCCTGTTGATTTTTATATCCAAATCAATATATAACTTGAAAATTTTTAGATTTGGCTCATAAATTTAGTGGTTTCCGCTCAGTTATAGGTATATTTCATTTTTAAACAAATTGTTTATTAGTTTTCAGATTGTCATTATAGATCGTGAAACAACGTTTGCCGGGTCGTGAAATGTTTTAATAGAATTTGTTATATCCTCCCATTTTTTAACAACTTGATTTTAATTTAACATTTGAATAATTTGTTGTTTAAGGTTACATAATAGTACGTTTACATTTAACCGGATTTCGTTAACCCAGTGGGTTTCGATTGTCAATTCCATTGCCTATCTGTCAAATAAATCCTCATAAAGTAGGTTAACCCTGCAAAAAGTTCTAATGTAAATGCCGTTTAAGTCCACATCCAAATAGTCAAAGGAAAACGTGAGCGAAATCAGTACAGTCAATATACCATGCAAACATTATTCACATATTTAAAAAAATACATTTGAGGAACCATAAAGTCACATATAAGTTAGACACAAACAGCATGTAATGCGGAATTGCCTCCATGTAGGATTCGAATTTAAATGTTCAATAATACCTTCGTATTTTGTTGACGTATTTGTAATCGTATATAGCGAATTACTAACATCATTGAACTGTATTGAATGTGTTGATAGACGTTTTCGATTTTACTAAAACATAAAAACATATGTCTATGTATTGGCAACTTTTCTCAAAAATATTCATGGTGTTGTTTCCTATTAAGGACACGATCAAGTTTCGATCAGTGGCCCAGATATCACATGGGATATGCGATGTATTTATAAATTAAAAACAATTTGTTCCATTATTGTACTTACTTAGCTGGCTTGTTACAGAACGGTTGTTCCATAAGCCGAGCTTAAAAAATGTCCCAGCGCGTCGGTCTTGTGCGCAAGTCCACCAATTTGGAAGACCACGTTCCAAGATGTTGTTTTCTACTTGGACTTTCCATCTAATTCGTGGCCTTCCCCTTCTACAGGAACCATCAGTGGGCTCATTTTTATATGCCTTTTGAGCTGGGGCATCTTCATTCATCCGCACAACATGGCCTAGCCACCGTGGTCGCTGCTGCTCAATACGACTGACTATGTCGTGGTTCATTCGACGCCGATATTCACCGTCGACGCAGATCGGCCCGTAGATCTTTCGGAGAATTTTTCTCTCCAACACCCCAAGAGCTGCCTCATCTGCTTACGCAAGTACCCATGCTTCTGATCCATATAATAGCACGGGTAGTATAAGCGTCTTGTAAAGTGTGAGTTTGGTCTGGCGGGAGGTGGCCTTGTTTCTAAACTGCTTACTTAGACCATAGTAGCATCTGTTGGCCATCACAATCCGTCTCCGAATTTCAAAACTGATGTCATTCGTTTTTTTATGGCGTTACCAAGGTATATAATGTCTTTAACTACCTCGAAGCTGTAGTTCTCAAGTTCCACAGTTGGTCCGAGTCTACTGGACGTTTTGCGCGTTGATACCATCAGCTTGGTCTTCTCGCCGTTTACTGCCAGACTCACTTTGGCAGACTCCCTTTCAATTCGTTCAAAGGTGGCTGTTACCGCTCGCAATCGATGTCATCGGCGTAGGCGAGTAACTTGTGTTGTTTGGTGTACAGAGTGCCATTTCTGTTCACCTTTGCGTCTCGTATGACCTTTTCCAGTAGAATGTTAAAAAGATCACACGACAAACTGTCACCTTGTCTGAATCCTCGTTCGGTATTGAAGGGCTCCGATACGTCCTTTCCTACTTCAACTGCTGACCTTGTGCCACTTAAAGTTATCCTGCATAGCCGTATTAATTTTGCAGGAACGCCGAACGCAGACATGGCTTTAAACACCGCTGAACGGATAGGACTGTCGAATGCGGCTTCATAGCCGACAAATAGGTGGTATGTGTCGATGTTTTTTTCGTGGGTCTTTTCCAGGATTTGGCGCAGAATGAAAATCTGGTCAATGGTGGATTAGCCAGGTCTGAAGCCGCATTGGTATGGTCCGATGATGTCATTGACCATTGGCTTCACGTGTTCACATCACACTGGATAGCACTTTATATGCGATGGGAAGGAGACTTATTCCTCTATAGTTGGTACATATCGTCTTGTCTCCTTTTTTGTGCACGGGACACATGATGCTGAGGTTCCAATCATTGGGCATGCATTCAGCTAGCCAAATTGTGCTAATCAGCTGATGCATGCTCCTGACCAGCATCTGGCCACCACATAACATAACTTATATTTTCAAACTAAATAAATCTTGAATTTATGGAAAACGTGAGTAAATAATGAAAGCGATTAATCTTACTCTCTCTTTTCGATTTCTTATAGTACGTTTACATTTAACCGGATTTCGTTAACATAGTGGGTTTCAATTGTCAATTCCTTTGCATATATGTCAAATAAATCCTCATAAAGTAGATTAACCCGGCAAAAAGTTCTAATGTATATACTGTTTTACTATTAAATTTAACTCTAATGAAAATATAAATTTATTTTCATATACAACAGTTTTCCAAGGCAATGACAATCCAAATAATTGTAGAAAATTAACGTATTTTGAGAATTTTCCATAATTGGCAATTACTTAAAGATATACGCTGCAATTTTTATCTCAAAATATGTACAAAAAGAACTACGAAGAGATGAAACCATAAAGGTTCGATATAAAATGTGTGGAAATGCTAATATATTTCCAAATATATTTTGCAACATTTTCGAGGATTTTTCTCAAAATGTTGTTTCATTAAAACCTTTCCACTTCAATTAGAGACTACTAACAGAAAGGTTAAGTCAAATCGGTCCAGCCGTTTCTTTAAAATATTTTTTGCAAGATTTTCGCGTATTTTTCTCAAAATTTTCATTCAAAAAACCTTCGCACCGTAATTACCGACAACTGAAAGATATTCCGATAAAATATTCTGTGTAAAAACTTGTTAACCTTACGTTGCAATATCCTCAGGGCCAAGCGCTTTGAGCGTAAACAACGCAATTTCTGATCTGTATTTTGATCTGTTTTTTGATGCAATGCAGAAGCCTAAATATTTAATTGTGGAGACCTGTATACCCCGAATATACAGGATAAATGAAGTTGACATGCTCTTCTTTTTTGGTTAGGTTGAAGTTCATTTTCAGGTTTCTGCGGCTTGCCGTAAGTTTTTCGATATTCAACAGCTGAATCATGATGAAAAAACCATCCGCGAATTGAAAAACATTAAGTTCCATTGTATATAAATTAAAAGATGACCGCTGTTTATGGTGGCCGGTGGCGGTTATCAAACGTTTCAATATCCTCAGGGCCAAGCGCTTTGAGTGAAAAACAACGTAATTACTGATCTTTATCAGAGTTTTTTGATGCAATGTAGAAGCCTAAATATTTTATTTTGGAGACCTGAGGTATCGGGGTGTCGTTGCAGGATATATCATGTTGACATTCTTTTATATTTTTGTTAGGCGGATTTTTTTTAAGGTTTTTTGCATCTGGCCGTAAGTTATTCGATCGTCAACTGCTGAATCACGATGAAAAAATCATCCGCGAATTGAAAAAAAAATTATGCTCCATTATATATAAATTTAAAGAAGGCCGCTGCTTGGCAGGATCACCTGCCAAAGGTGGGTTTCAGCTCGATCCATTCTTAGTCTTCTCTTTACCTTGCCTTATAAGCAACCTAACAAGATGTTAACAAGGTGCACATAGATGTCGAGTGTCCAGGTCAAGCGTACGATCGTACAGTAGTAGTTTATTAGTATCTATATTAGTATCTGGTGTGAACTACTGATAAACATACCACTGACATCAATGTCATTTGTGAGTTGCAATTGATCCTGTCGATTATCCTGATAGGAAAGAAGGATACAAATCAAATGTTTAGATTCAGTGACCTACAATCTAGAGACGCTGAAGGTTTCGTCCCAAAATTCGAAGAAAATTATTACAGCACTATTCGGGTTAATAATTGCTTCTAAGCGTCAGGAGTAGGTCTGTAATAAAGAATGACTGCTGGATCCTTGCGGCGCGTCAGGAGTAGGTCTGTAATAAAGAATGACTGCTGGATCCTTGCGGTGCGTAGGAATTGTAAAGGGCGGCGCCTAGGAATTGTCCAGGGCTTCGGAATTTCTCCCTTCTCTAAACGTCGAAAAGCTTATTTGGGCTTCAATATATGAGTTTGAAGAAATTTGTATAAAATTTAACCCAGCCCCTTAGCAGAATTTAGACTTCTGTATTTTACAAATTTTGTAAATTCATTAAAATTGAACGTGTGAAGTTGAGTATTATATTGCATTTGGTTCGATGCACTGAATTCACTCTTGACATTAATTCGTAATTCGTATGTTCTCTGCTTTATAAACTGAAGTTTTTGTTGTTCATCCCAGGAGTTGTTAGAAGGTTTTTCTATTTATATTTGCTATTTTTTGTGGTTTCACATAGATGTTTACCAGAAGTAACTGAAGACAGCTTATTAATAAGATCATTAAAACTCGTTTTTCTATATTTCATTATAGTGGCGTTTCTGTATATAAAAATTATTGATGCCTCTTCAACCATGCCTTTGGTATATACTTGTTGTTAGAAGAAAAAATAATCTCCGTAGTGTTTTTTATTATTGTTAAGATTTTTGAATTAAATTCTTCCACGTAATTTCCTGTTTTCATTTTAAAAATGTCTTTGATAACGGCTTAATAACAAATTTTGAATGTATGGTTGGTTTTATTACCATAGTTTCAATCCATGACGATAGAGCGATGATTACTGTTCGTAAGTTTTCATCTGGACACCTTCCACTCTGCTAAACTTACCTGCTTTTTAGCGAATGGTCTAAGACCGAGGAGTAATTTTCTCCAACTTGGAATGTCGTCGTTGATACACCAGAAGCCATGCTTTGTGGAAGACTCCCAAAGAGCTAAACAAACCTACTTGTTTCCGAATCCCGTCGTTGATACACCAGAAGCCATGCTTTGTGGAAGACTCCCAAAGGAAGCGACCTTGGTGATCGTTATCTGTATCACGAATGTGCGTTTAAATCTCCAGCTATAATTGTTGGGATTAAGTAGTTTTCAAGTGGACTAAAAATGATGTACTAGGGATAAATAAATCGACTTTCGACTAATCGATTAATCGACTTTTTGTACTGAAAAGTCTAAAAGTCGAAGTCGACTTTTGATCTATGAAAAACTCGTAAAGTCGATTTTTCAAGATCGACTTTCGATTTTCTTCATAAATGCTTGGTTTTTTTTATCACAAAGCTCAAATTGCTCAAAACTTCCACTTTTACTTTTTCTGTTCACAATAATTCATATAAAAAATCAAATTTTTAGTCGATTTTGCACAAGTCAGTAAAAGTCGAAAATCGATTTTGAACAGTTTCGACAAAATCGAAAGATCGAAAAGTCGACTTTTTAGTCAAAGGCAAAAATCGAAAAGTCTAAAAGTCGACTTTTGCGCTCGACTACGTATCCCTATGATGTACGTTGTCTGTATTGGGAGGAATATAAATTATGATGAAGTTAACATTTTGCTCCAGATTAAATGTGCAAATTTCGATTACATCCATATGGATGTTAAAAGTTTGAATGTAGTGAATACATACGCCCCGTAACCATCTGGTATATTTGTATAAAAGAAGTTATAGTTGGATATATTGATTGTTGTGTTGTCTTTCAACCAGTATTCGTAAAGGAGTGCTAAATCAATAGAGTGATTTTTCATATACAATTCTAGTAACGATTTGTCATTGTTTTTACATACGCTTTGAATATTGAATTAAAGTATTTTCATATTTATTTATTTTATTATGCGTCGGTGTTGATTTATCTAAAGTTTTTCTAATGATCGAGTTGTAGATGTGATATTAATATTAAATGGAATATGTATAATCATACTTTTTTAAGGCTGATTCGAAACGGGTTGGTCGTGATTTTCAGCCATTACAAGAGCCATTCCACTGGTTGTCAAGTAGATTTCTCCATCACCAAAATTTTTTTATGAATTTCTTTAGGTTTCGTCTTCGCAAATTCTGTTGTGATTGATTTTGGTCATTTGGGGAATTTTCACCCAGATCGTTGTCAAGAATTGAAAAAATATTTCTGAGAATGTGTGGATATTTTGTTTTTGTTTCTCTAACTGTGAGGTTTTTTAATGCCATATACACCTAAGTCTGTTTTTACACGATCTTTTTGTACACATTTTATTCCATTCTTCATCTGGAACCAATCTACCGTGTAAAAGCAGACTTAGGTGTACTCCATATACCATAAATGGGCCAGTGTGGTCGTTTTCGTATCTTTATGTGATACAAGGCGGATCTGCAGCGTCTGCGGCCATGTTTTTCGCAGTGTTAACAAGAGTCGTGTCATATGGCAATATTTGGGTTCTTTTTGTTATGGCAACATTAAAAATTTATAAAGCGAAAGAAAAAGTAAAAAGAAGATGAATATTTGGCACATGTGTGTTTGTGTATGAAGTTACGTTTACCCAGATAGATGAAAAAATAACAATCAGCTGTGCAGTTCTCTGGGTAGACAGCAACAAAACTAATAAAAGTTAACGGTTGTTAAGGCAATAGCTGATAGCAGGAGAAATATTATATGGTTTTATAAAGAAACCCTGATCCTGGTGATGAAAATGCTGGTAAATCGAATAGTTCGACATTGGTAAAATTTAAAAAAAATGCATTTATGAAAACAAAGCATTCAAATCGCAGTATTTATTTTAGGATGGCAGAAAAAACCCAAATTAAAGGATGATTGGATGGAACATCCAAATTTAAAAACAAGGCGCACAAAAAAATCAACCATATTTTCTGGGCTGACTTTTTAGCTCATTCGCACAAAAAAAAACATCAAATTGCGACCAGTTCTTAGTATAATAGAACTGGTCGCAGCTTGATAACACAAACGAATATCGTTTCCTTCCGTGTAAAAGCAGACTTAGGTGTACCGTGTAAAAGCAGACTTAGGTGTACCGTGTAAAAGCAGACTTAGGTGTACTCCATATACCATAAATGGGCCAGTATGGTCGTTTTCGTATCTTTATGTGATACAAGGCGGATCTGCAGCGTCTGCGGCCATGTTTTTCGCAGTGTTAACAAGAGTCGTATCTATATTTGGTCTTGTCTTACAGGATTCATATTAACAAGATTACTATTGTTCGAAATCTCATCAATAGAGTTAGGGGAACATTTATTTGTAAAGGGATTCTCCTCATCAGTCTTGAACAATTTATTTTCTCTGATGTTGGATGCAGAGCTGCCAGATTAGACGCTTTATCGTAATTTTGAAGATTTTTTGGTCAAAAATTTAAAAATGACGATTTTTGCCCAAAAAATACGATTTTTGGTCATTTTACAAATATGGCAATATTTGGGTTCTTTTTGTTATGGCAACATTAAAAATGTATAAAGCGAAAGAAAAAGTAAAAAGAAGATGAATATTAGGCACATGTGTGTTTGTGTATGAGGTTACGTTTACCCAGATAGATGAAAAAATAACAATCAGCTGTGCCGTTCTCTGGGTAGACAGCAACAAAACAAATAAAAGTTAACGGTTGTGAAGGCTATAGCTGATAGCAGGAGAAATATTATATGGTTTTATAAAGAAACCCTGATCCTGGTGATGAAAATGCTGGTAAATCGAATAGTTCGACATTGGTAAAATTAAAAAAAATGCATTTATGAGAACAAAGCATTCAAATCGCAGTATTTACTTTAGGATGGCAGAAAAAAGCCCAAATTAAAGGATGATTGGATGGAACATCCAAATTTAAAAACAAGGCGCACAAAAAAATCAACCATATTTTCTGGGCTGACTTTTTAGCTCATTCGCACAAAAAAAACATCAAATTGCGACCAGTTCTTAGTATAATAGAACTGGTCGCAGCTTGATAACACAAACGAATATCGTTTCCTTCCTTTTTGATAACATATAACGCGACGGATGGCTCAACGCGAGCATTCAGCTTAGTCCTTAAATCAGAAAAAAATGAAGGCAGAAGGCTAGTTGCTAACCACATGACTCCGATATCGCTAAAAATATGACACTTGGACGGACCAAAGCTACTTCGATTATAAAAATGTATGAACCCTTAATTTGCTTTTCATTTACGGCCAATGCCGACAAAATTGATACTGCTAAAATAATATATTGGAAAACTGATACTAATGAGATTTACTTGTCATTTTTAAAATGTATTCTAACAATTATTAATAATATAAACAAAATGTTTCAAAGTGAAACAACGGAAATACATAATCTATATTTTCAAATGGAAATACTTTTTAAGACTGTAATAAGTAATTTTGCAAAACATGAATTTTCAAAGACTGATTGATTTTAATAATGGAAGCAATTTCTTAGACAATAATCAAATATAGGCATACATGCAAAGGAATTGTTAACAAAAACAAAACTTAATTCAAGTGAAATGAATAAAATATATAATAACTGTATAAATTTGTATATTGAACTTTGTAATTGTGATTTTGATAACATTTGTGAAAATGATGAAACGGATTTATTTTGTTTTTGGAATGCAATATTTGATTTGAAACGTGGTGATGGTTCATATATTTTTCCTATAATAACTAAATTTGTACGGAAGATAATGGCATTACCCCATTCCTCAGCTAATGTTTAACGTGTTTTCAGCCAAGTAAATCTTAATACAGTATTTTTCGGTTAATTGACCTTGCGGTTAATTGGTTTTCACGCTTAATTGAACCACATGATGGGTCAAAAAAATATTGCATACGAAAACACATGTAAACTTCCTCGGATAATTAATCCCTGTTAATTGATTTTTCCCATTTAATTGGTTCAAAATTCATGTCATGAAAAATAAATTTCCTCTTATTTTTCACCGTTTTTATAGACCCATGGTTCCTTTTGAGAATATGCATTGAAACACTTTCTGAGTAGATTTATGCATGTCCAGACGGACAGACGTCTGTTGATTTTAAATTGTAAACATGTCGCATTTATAATCCGGCCCAAGGACGAACCCTTTTCAAATTGAGAAAAATCGGTTCAAATTACATATAGCTCCCATATATATTTTCGTCCGATTTTATGTAAATGATGCACCGAATTATATATATATTTACAAAATTTGGCATAACATTTTGATTTATGACTAGGATAGTCTGTGCTGAATTTTGCGAAAATGGGTTCAGATTTAGATATGCGTGATTTCAGTAATTGAACAAACAGCTCAATTAAGAGGGTATAATTGGTTTTTGGTTAATTGAACAAAAAATTGTGCAAATTTTGAGGTGCAATTAACCGCAATATACTGTACAACGAAAAGTCGCAATTCCCTCAATAAGGATTCAATGGAGGGTATACTTTATACGAAAGATTACTTGAAAGTTAACAAAGCAAATTGTTATGATTCATTTATTAATTAAAACCGACATGTTGAAAATCATTAACTCAAAATGAATTATTATATTAAAGTCGAAATGACTATTCAAATATTTATTTATAAAATAAATGAATTTCTTGATTAGCTTTAAGTACAAACGTGTTTAATAAATTGAATACCTCATTTATGTTCCTTTTAATAAAAAATATATTTAAATATAGCTAAATGTGCGTATTTAAATTTTTTAAGATTTTATAAAATTGGTTTGACGATTTTCCAAAAAAAAAAAAAACAAAATCTGGCAGCCCTGGCTAGATGAACGCTCACTGCTACTTCCAGTTTGGGGAGAACCAACAGGGTCTCTTGGATCACCGGCCATCTTATTTTATTTAGTTTTCATCATAATCATTTTATTTAGTTTTCATTTCGTGTTCGAAAAAACAGAAATGTTCTAGAATTTGAAAGAGTTTCAATAGATAACGGCAAAAATGCATTCTTGTTGTGTTTGACATTTTTTCCACTCTGTGTCGATACGATGTTTTCATTTCGGCTGACAACATGGGAATATTTTTTTTATTTAACTCCTCCTTCAACTAATCCCCTTTCTATTTAAAACAGAGGGTATAGGACCATGCACCCGTATGTAGGCACCGTCTAAAAATGTCTATAAATCCTTCTGGCTGGCTGTTGTAAAAACGAAATCTTCTTAAAAACAATTTTCGCTCTGATTTGTATTCGATGATAAACTACATATAATTTCGTCCAGTTCGGTAGATAAAGCACGTGACAAGTTAAGCGAAAGCTTAACACAGCGCCATTTTGTATTTTTTTAATCCCGTATGCGTAATTAACTCCTTAAAATGCGTCCTTTTTGCGAGCCGCCCGAAGACGAACTGAAGGTAATGATTTTAAAACCTTTTTTATCTCTTTCAAAACTGGAGGCAGTTCCTCCTCCCGCTAGTACACTTTCTATTAGAATAGAAGGTATAAGACCATAAACCATATGTACGAGATAAACGAGATTTTCTTATATTTTTCGTTTAGTTCGATAATAAAACACGTGACAAGTTAAGCGAAAGCTTAAAACAACGCCATTTTGTACTTCTTTAAGCCCGAGGGCGTGATTATGGTGTTTTTACACGATATGTATTTTACATATGTGCTGTCACTTTTTTGCATATGGAAATCGAACTCGTCATGTGAAACATACGGAAATTTCAATGTGTCAAAACGATATGCAATTACATATGTATTTTTTCCGAATAGGACGCGCTCTATTTTCGTATGTGAAACATAAGGAAATCAATTACAAATTATTATTTCGTTTGTAGGTGTTTAATAAAAAAATGATGTCGATTTAACAAAAAATAAAATTGTTTTTTTGTTTATAGGTTATGTCATATGTAAAATACATATGCCGATTTGAACACAAAAATAAATGTTTTGTGTACGCCGCTAATTTTGACACACATAAGGAATTACATATGGATGAAAAAAGTGACAGCACATATGTAAAATACATATCGTGTAAAAACACCATTACCTCTATAAATGCGTCTTTATTGTGAGCCGTCCGAAGACGAACTGAATTTAAAACCTTATTTGAAAATTCCGTTGTCCGATATCTATAATTAACATATCGATAACACATCCCCATCAATTGCATGTCATCATTTCACAGTAAACACTCCAAGTGGAAGAAGAAGAAGCTGTTGTTTACATTCTCCTTTTTTCCATACAAGACGTACTAAACGTCTTTAATTTTATTCTCCCTTCCAAAGCAGAATGGCATCCACACTGGAACAGTACATCAATCACACAGTGTCCATAATAACGGCAGATGGTCGTAACTTTATTGGTACATTGAAGGGATTTGATCAAACCATCAACATCATACTGGACGAATCACATGAGCGGGTCTTCTCAACAACATCCGGCATAGAACAAATCGTCTTGGGTTTGCACATCATACGAGGTGACAACATTGCCGTAATTGGACAGATAGATGAAACAATTGACTCACGCTTGGATTTTGCCAATATTCGAGGAGAACCATTGGGTCCAGTTGTCCATTGATATGTTAATAGAAACATACCTATTGATTCTTTGCCTACTAGTCTAGTTGATAAACATGAAATGAAATAAAATAATACACATTACGTTTAAGTAAAACAATGGTGGCTTTTTATTTTTCTCTTCCTCACCCTCTTCCCTCACTCATTACAATCAAAAGAAACTTCATGACACTCTAGGTTTTCCAAATTTACCACAGCTATACTTTGGGTCTTGGCAAATCTCGGTACACAAACCAAACGTGTTTTCTGACCCTGTGTACCCTCGTAGAGTTGTGTGGAGAACTCATCACAATTGCCAACAAAATAGACATGGGGACATTCTTTAATTACGAAGGGATCACAATCCAAATAGGGATAACATGCCAATGTGTCGGGTGCAGTGGGTGCCAAGTGGCCCCATTTCAGTGTACAACGCAGCGCATCCAATGGTTTTTCCAGACCAGTATTCCTTAACATATCATTTACGTTTTGTCCAGCCGTACCCATAACCAAGGCATCATCCACGGAGCAGACGTAGGGGTTTGGAACACTTTGGAAATTCTCATGTTTGGCGGCTCGGGGAAACATGCAGCTGTGAAATGGTTGTTGAGGCATCATAAAATTTGCCGGGTCATATTGACCGGGCATAACATCAATATTTACGGAGCTAGACCAGGCAGCAAACCATTCATCCAACGCCTGCATGGCATCGACAACGTCTTTGGATTCATTAGGGCGAGCTTGTAATGAGGGCAGGCGTTTCTCTTCAGAACTTTTCACCGAATTGCCAGCAATTATAACACGCATCTTTTTCGATTCTCCTGCCTTGAGGATACTACCCCTCAACCAATATTGAAATAGATTGAGGGAATCAACGAAATTGTGTGAATTAACTTGATCCAAACCGGATAATAAAATTAGCAATCGATCTTCTCCCTTCTTTGGCAGGGGTCTCTGTATACCACCTTCATAGAAGAGAATTTCCTGAACATCAAAGCGTCCATCTTCTTCAATTAAACCCATTACAGCACACACAATGCCCGTGGCCATTTCTTCGCTACGAACCTTGCCATGGAGGCGCACCCGTTGCAGTTCATCTTCCAATATCACCTTATCCTCAGGATCGGAATAATGTTGTCTGGCCGGCTGCGGTGCCAATTGATTCTCCTCGGATATCTCCTTGAGGATGCTCGGTTTGTGTTCCTGATGTTTGTAAATTGTACCAATTAGAATGCATTCCTCCTCATTCTCTTCACGTAAATCGCATAGCTTCTTAATGGGCACCGTCTTACCCCAATGTTCTTCGGCCCGTTTGGTCAGCAATGCTGTCATTTCAGTCAATCGATGCGAGTACAAATGAAAGAATTGTCTTTGGTAATCGAAAGATTTGACCAAGAATTTTTGTGAAAGATTTTCATATTTATGTGTGGCCATTTTGTGGTGGTCGTTGTAGATTCAGGAGAAATCTATCCGGGATTCTGTATGGAATTGGTTTTGTTTATGTTTTTTTTAAACCGCCAAGATTTTCGCAATAAATTTTGTTTATAGGGAGGTTCACATGGTGTGGCAAATTCATAGTGTGTTATCGATATACAGTTGGGTCTCGATTTTGTTTAAATTTCGTGATAAGGGGCATTTTATCGTTTACATTTTTTAAGGGTCCTTTTCAGAACCTGCAGAAGTTTATAAATTATTTCATTTTTTAATTGTTTCCTTTATACATATATACGTTCTATAATTACAGTCCGTTGATTTCATTTATAAACTTAGAGATTGATTCAGAATCGAATTAGGAAAGGAGGTCTAAAACTTTTCAAATTTAATAAGTGGAAATTCGAAAACAATTTAGGCCATGACTGCTGACAGCTACCCAAGACATTAAATACGCTACGTCAATAACAGCCATGATATAAAAACTAGTTTTGAAAATCCGGCTCGATCCCTTAACTTACTTAGCTGGCTTGAGACAGAACATTTGTTCCATAATCCGAGCTTAAAAAAGAAGTATAGGCGCGTCGGTCTTGTGCGCAGCTCTTCCAATTTGAAAAACCATGTTTGGAGATGGTGATCTTTCCATCGAATTCATAGCCTTCTTCTTCGACCTGGCTCACTTTTCTATGCCATTTAAGTTGGGGCAGCCTCATTCATTCTCTCAACATGACCTAGCTACCCTAGTCGCTGCAGATCGACACGTTTGGGTATGTTTATGTTCGAGAATATATGATAAAACTCATTCGACGATGATATTCACCATCGACGCTGATGGACCAGTAGATCTTTCGGAGAATCTTTCTCTCAAATACTCCAAAAGCTGTAGAGTTTTATTTATTTATTTTTTTTAATTGGTTACTCAGACCATGGTAGCATCTGTTTACCAACACTATTCTTCTCCGGATTTCAAAGCTTTGTTTTGTTCATGGCGGTACCGAGGTATATAAAATCGTTCACTACCTCGAAACTGTAGTTTTCAAGTTTCACAGTTAGTCCGTCGGTCCCTTAACATAGAGCGGAAATGTGGAACATGTATATAGGGCTTAGTTAATTTTTGCCGAAGAAATTTGTTTCCTCAGCAAGACGCAGGAATGTGAAATTGCAACCACTTCGGTTGAAAAATGAGCCTATGATCGTTAAAATATCTGAAATGGCTCGTTTCGTTTATATGGGGTCTGTATCAAAATATACACTTATATTTTCCATATATTACTAATGTATTTTCCGATGAATTTTTTAAGGTTCCACGAACGCATCTTTTAACAATATTTGCCCACTGTACTTCAATGGAAACATAACGTAACATGTGAACTCCTCTTAATATTTCGATAACAGTCATGTACTAGAGATGGTAATTGAACCTATTACCAAATAACTTATTTATCCATAACTTACTTCCACATCTGTTCCATTGTAACATACATTACTGATTCCAATTAATAAAACAATCAGAAGGAAATACCTTAAAAATCCCAATAAAGGTATATGAAAAATGGCAAATGTCAGTGAACGCATTGATAAATTAAAAGAAGAAGCAGCTGGGTTACGACAAGAGGTGAAAGAACTGAAAGGTAAGCACTTACGAATGGAATGAGTCAAATTGTTTTCACTAACATCCAAACACACAAAAACACAGTTTTTTTGTGTATTTTCTTTCATATCATTTTATAATGTTTAATTTTATTATAACAGACACTTTACAACAACAAAATCAACTGATTATTAATCTGCTTACCAAACAGAATCAGTTACTGGAAAGAGCAAATACAACACCCGCACTAATCCAAAACAATGTATCCGATGTAATATATGGAGGAAATATATCGGTAACAATACGACGTTTTCCATTGCCAAGTTTAGAGAGTTTGGCAAAATTTGAATCGGAACTCAATGATGATAATATGCAACAGAATGTAAGATAGATGAATTCGATTTTTTCTTATAATACCTTAATTAATTTAAATTATTGCAATGTTTTTGTTTTGTTTTGCAGATCAATATAGTGCAACATCTTCTGTCGCCGCATGGTCTAGTCAAGAATATTGTAAATGTTATATCGGATAAAATTATTATGGAGGTTAATGTGGATGGTCATCACAATAAAAAGCGACTATTAGATTATGCAAAATTTATAGATCTTATGTATAGTAAGTAATTGATTTAAATATCTTTACACATATTTGGCCTGTTCCGTACTGCAAGAATCTACTATTTTTTACTTCGATAACACTTTTTTCCTTTATGATATCGAAAAAAAAAATAGTAAAAACTCGTAGATTCTTACAGTACGGGAACAGTCCTAATAGGACTGTTATATATATTTTGTTTTTGTTTGCCACAGGTGCCTGCTTCAAGGAAGGCTATTCAAAAAAACATTTTCTAAACGATCTCAGACGTGCATTACGGATTATAAAAAATCGTTGCCACAAAAATAATTGTATTGCCCGCCAAAAGTTACGTGAATGCAATGCGGTGTCGGAAATCCCCTTAGATATTGTGAAATCCGAAGAGGATGTAGATTTTGAGTAGAAAATTTATCATTTGTTTTTTTTTACATTACATTTTTATGCCATTTGCGGGTCAAATGTGATAAATTCCAAACGATTTGAAATTTTTGGTGTTCATTCTCATTAATAGAGGATTTTCGATGGGTTCCACTGAATTTACACGTTTTTAATTTTATCTGTAATAATAATATACATTTTTTGGACTAACTAGCTTAAGACTTTATATTTCATAAGTTTGAAATATTTAATATAAGTACGACTTTTTCATTGTTAATAACAAAAAAAAAATTAATGAACAGCAAATACACATGTTAAAATTTTACTTATTTCCTCTTTTGGTATTTTGAAGCTTTTGGCGCCGTTTTTAACAGAATGGTTTTTAATTTGATATTAAGGATTATCATTGAACAAAAAATCTGCCAAAAAAAATATCAATATTTACCCAAGTTTCCGGGCTACCCAAATAAGTGGGTGGTTTTGGGCACATTTTTTAACCGAATGGGGCTCTAACTGATTTTTCTGATTCTCATGAGGTGTCAAATCTTCCTACCAAAAATTATCAATACCGGTCCACGTTTTGGTATAGCTCTCATATAACAGTACCAACCTATTTTCGATATTTTTATGGCTTTAGCCGAATTTTCTCTCCGATATTATTGTAATATGTTAAAAAGGATTCTTAGAAGTGGTACATATTGTTTTAGGATAGTCTTGAATTTTTGTTTGCGGATTTAAAAAGATGCTCGACCATCTGCGAAGCCTTAGCCAAACGGAGAGAGATAGACCCATTTCTTAACTTCTGGAATTTGGTTGGGCACCAAGCAATTATCTTTTTCTTGCATTGCAAAATTTCTTTAATGATAAAAAATTGGTATCTAGGGAGGATTGTGAATGTGAGTTTTTTGCAAATCGACAGCAGGACTTCTATCAGAGATGCATAATGAATTTAACTTTAAAATGACAACAAATCATACAACAAAACGGTGGATATTTGGCCCAAATCGGACATTCCGAAGCATGTTAAATAAACTCCTATTGTTCATATAAAAATAATGGATTTCTTTTTCCCCAACCTAATAACAGCATTTTTTATTTTGGATACATACGGAAACTGTATTCAAATCTGGACCATTTTTAATTTTTCTGAAGCGATTTCAACGAAAATCAAAATACACAATTCAAGTCTAATTTTAATAAAATCATAGGGTCTTTGGTGCAAAATTTACTTAAAATCGGCTGAAAATATATAATTAACACACTCTATCCTAGACTCAATTTAGTATGATGTCCAAAATTTCGTCTCAATCGGGCAAACGTAGGGTGTTGATCGGACGAAAATATATATGGAAGCTACGTCTAAATCTCAAAAAATTTCTCCAAAATTTGACACACGTTATTCTAGCCTCTATACGGTGTGCTATTGTAAATTTTGTATCAATCGGAGAAATCTTGGAAATTTGGTGTGGAGCTATATCTGAATCTGAACCGATTTCTCCAAAATTTTACATACGTTATTTTAGCCTCAATTCAATACGATATACAAAATTGCAATCAGACAACACAATCCTTGGGAAGTTGGTGCATCACTTACATAAAATCGGAGTAAAATATATATGCGAGCTATATCTATATCAGATCCGATTTCAATGAAACTTAACACACTATCCTAGGCTAAATTTCATATGTTATGCCAATTTTTTCCCCAAAAGGACAAATCGTGGGGTTTGGTACACCATTTACATTAAATCGGACGAAAATATATATGGGAGATATATTTAAATCTGAAATAACGGTAAAGTTAAAATACAAAATTTTCATGTAAAATATAAAATTTATGTGTCGGTAGGGCTTAACGGCTATGTAGGTGATGGCCCTTAACTTACCGAATTTGTTTGCTATTTGGCGAAATTTAAATAAATGAAAATTTATTGTTATCCACAATGGTCGGTAATTCTGTCGTCGTGAAACATTTACAAAATATAACACCGAGTTGAAAACAATTGGTCTGTTCCCGTACTGCAAGAATCGACCACTTTTTACTACGATAACGAATTTTCCTTTATGATATCGAAGAAAATAGTAAAATCTGGTAGATTCTTGGAGTACGGGAACAGGCCAAATTTGATATAAAAATAAAAATTCGTAATAAATTTGTCATCTTTTTTTATTTCAAAAATAACAAAGAAAACAACAATTGCTTTGTTGCAAAATTTTTCAATTTTTTTACAAATTTTTCTTCGAAAAATATACAATTTTGTTTTTGTATATGAACACATATAGTTGCTATTATTAATCACCAATAATATAGGTATCATCAGATTTAATTAACGATTGCACTTGTGAATTGGATTGACTTTCATCATCATCATCCATTTCTTCATCATAAACGTCATCGTCAATTTCACGTTTACGTTTACCCATCAGCTTGTAATTGCGAATTTTCACCAATCTAATGCCATGGCGCATATCCATAAGAAATGCCTTTAAACTGTAACCATCTTTGTAGACGGCTTCTATAAAAGTAAAGTATAAGAAGTTTATGATTGCTTCACAAGGTATCATTTATGTATGTATGTATGTACTTACGAAATAGTATATCTATAAAACGGTTATATTTTAGAAGACGTTTTTTACCATGATTACCGTCCAAATTACATTGCAATACGATATTGTCGGCTAACACATATTTGAGATTGTTAGCCACACCCTGGGGCAATAGCAAACGTTGCAGTACAAGGATCTAAGGTAATGCAAAAGAGAGATTAATAACAAAATACAAAAAAATATATATGTATATATTAAAATGGAGACTTAAGTTCAAATATTTGAAATGAAATAAGTTATTTTTTTTTAAATAAGAGGATTTATTTATATTTAATTATCAGGGCACTGTGTTTCTCATATCGCATAAACCAGATACTACTGTAGAGATATTATGGTTTACCTCAAATTACCCTCCTCAGGCGAGATGAACTTTTAAATTATGGCGAACACAATCAGCAGCCTCCACAGATCCAATTCTTTTCAAACTAGATGTTGTGTCTAGAACTCTTGGTTATTCTAGACCAATAACTGTCATGGAAATAACATTTAAATACTCACCCAAGGACTATATCCTGAGCACAACAATGGACCGAATAACAGATATCACATGTTTTTTAAGAGTATCGGTTATAGGACAGCTAGGACATAGGCCTTACACATTTTTAATGGACAAGTTCTTTTTTAATTTTTTTGAAAAAATTATATTTTTCTTGGCTGATTCCTCTTGGTATCGGTGTTCATTGGGTTTGATTCCATTCAGATATTATGACAATTATCCCAGTGAAGGAAACACCGTTCAATAGTGGATTCCACTGACGTATTCGCCTGTTGATAAAGACCCCGAATTGACAAAATTGAAATAATTAAGTTGTCCACCTCTCATTGTCGGATTTGGTATATCTATGGGAACCTAAAATGTATGGTTTATTATTTTTAACCCAGGTGAGAATTCACGTTAAAAATAAATAAAACATTATTAGATATACCAATACAAATGTCTCCATCTTCTTTCAACATTTCAATTATCTATTACGAATAGATACAGCCGAAATTCCTATACAATACCACCAATTCCACTTTTGTGAATGGGCGTATCAAATAGAAAAAAACCACTTACAATTTCATCATTATTCTTTCCACTCAATAAAGAGCCCTCCAACTTTTCCAAATCCTCCAAAGATTTTATAGGAAATAATTTCGAAAAGTCTATAACATTTCGTTGTATTGCAACGGATGATGGATTTGGATTCATCCTCATGTCACTGCCATTTGCCAGATTTTCCAATATTTGGATTTTCTTCGTTTCCGATAATTCATAAATTATTGCCAATATTTTGGCATTCTGTTTCATAAGACCATCTAAAAGATAACAGACGTATTATGATATTAAATGCTATAAAATTGCCATGTTCTTACACTTTAAATCCTTTATTTCATTTTTCAAGTCAGACATCTCGTGTTCCAGTTCATCCACTTTGACATTAACATCATTCCCCTTGAGCTCACGTATTTCCCTCTTTAGGGAGGTGGTCAGCTTTATTAGCTCCTCCACTTTAGTTGCTAAATCCATGGTAGTATGGATTTTGTGTATAGTTTTAGTGGAACGTTATTTAAGATATGTTTAAATATATCTCGCTCATAGTTCGCTACAGAAATTTCTTGAAGTCCTTCTTTGTTTACAAACAGAAAAAATTTCGATAACGATAACTTCCTTAACCACCCAGATGGTAATTTGTATGGGGGCATCTGCTATGGGGACGTATGGCAGTTAGTTAAAAAAATGGCATTTTTGTATTAGAATAATGATGCGTGTAGATCTCAAATGTTATTCCATAGTGTATAAGTCAAATATAAAGTGTGTTCGAATAGGATAAAAAGAAAATGTCAACAAAATTTTTTTCAACGAACAGAGCAAATCAGAATTTGCGTTTACCGCAAATTCTGAACAGGCAAAGTTTTTTCTTCCTCGTACCCCTCTCGCCTACAAACTCAGTATTTGCCAAATAAAAATTTGCCTGTGGAAAAGCAGACTAACATTTACTCAGTAAGAATTTGCTGAGAGTTAATACGAATTTTTCGTTCTCAAGAGAGTAAATTGCAAAAAGTAAATGACAACATCCAGCAAAAATGTTGTATCGACACAACTGATTTTAACAACAACAAATTGGTCCAAACAAAAAAACAGCTTTTTATTAAAAAAAATTGATAGCAAGCGGAAAATTGATGTTAGCGGGGTTTTATACACTTGGGATTGGTGTTGAGAGTTTCTCTCTCTCATTGGTAAATTGTGAATTGAGTTGGAAAACATTACCACAGGTAGGAACAAAAAAGTACGAAAAGGTACCTAAATTCTACTTCAAATGATAATAAATCATAATTATCAGGAAATATTGGTCAATATTTATACCAGTTATTAACATAAATAATATATGTTATAATTTAAGCGTAAATGTATTCACGAATAATAAAAAATCTAATTTTTGTTTTGGTACGTTTATGTCAATTCGTACAAAAAGTGCGCTTGTTACAAAATTAAAAATAGCGCAACTCTCATTACTCTCTCAAGAGAGAGAAACTCTCAACACCAATTCCAATCCCGATAAGTGTAATACCCTGCTTATTTATAAATATGGTCTGTTTCCGTACTGCAAAAATCTACTCCATTTTACTATTTTCTTCGATATTATAAAAAATTCGTTATCGTAGTAAAAATAGTAGATTCTTGCACTACGGGAACAGACCAATAATTGCGTTTTCTTAATCCGTTTTAATGGTTATTCCCCTTTTCCAAGCCAAATTTTTATTTGGCAAATTCAGAGTTTGTAGGTGAGAGGGGTGCTAGAAAGAAAAACACTGACACACAGCCGGTTTTTGTTTACAAACCTGTTGCTTTAATTTGTGCAAATGAAATTTAATTTTTGCAATTTATATAATAAAATATATAAAAAAATAAATAAAATATTAAAAAATTGTTTAAAATGTAAACACTTTTGACGTTTCTTTCTTTTATATTTTGATTCGCAAATTTGGCAAAAAAAATTGCTGGTTGAAAATCAAGCGAAAATTTCAAAAGAGAAAACAAACAATTTGCCAAATAACAATTTGCCTGTTGAAACGTGGACTTAATGATACAAAATCAATATAAAATTCACAAAACGATCAATTTGCTTGAGAACAATTTTGTTGTTTGTTTACAAAACATAGCAAAACAGCTGATGGTACAAGAAAATTCTTACTGAGTAAATTTTTCCTTGTAAGAATCTGCAAATACTCAGTAACTTAACTGTCAAATCTGTTCTCTCAATTCACTCTCTTTTACTGTACATTTGGGTAAACGAACATGTACATATTAGGTTCGTTCGTTTACTTTCCCAGTAATATTTACTCAGTAAGAATTTGCAGAGAGTAAATACGAATTTTTCCTTTTCAAGAGAGAAAACTGCAAAAAGTAAACGAACAACATCCAGTAAAAAGATTGTTTCTACACAGCTGATTAAAACAACAAACAAATTGGCGCAAACTAAAAAACAACATTTTTATTAGAAAAATGGATAACAAGCGGAAAATTGATGTTGTTTGTTCCCCACAAACATTTAAAAGGTTTTTTTTTTTTTTTTGTGTTTTAAGTTATTGGCCCGCCTCCCGATTGTTAACAGCGCCACCACCAATTTAAAAGGGTTGTGACCTGTTATTCCTGTATCTGCAATTGATATGGGGGTGGACATAACCGATGGTATTCCAGACATGTTAGGGATGCACACTTATTTGTTTGGATTTGGAACCTAAAAATCGTTCGCCAATTACTCTTGTATTTCCTTATTTTTAAATACTTGCGTTTTCTTCATCCATTTTAGTATTTAATGATAGAAAATCAAAATAAAATTCACAAAACAATCAATTTTCTTAAGAACAATTTTTTGTTTGTTTACAAAACATAACAAAACAGCTGATTAAATATCAGCTGATGGTACAAGAAAATTCTTACTGAGTAAATTTTCCTTGTAAGAATTTGCAAATACTCAGTAACACAACTGTCAAATCTGCTCTCTCAATTCACTCTCTTTTACTGGACTTTTGGGTAAACGAACAACATTTTGTAATAATTTGTACAAATTCGTACAAATTATTGAGTAAACGAACGAACCTATTATTGAGTCAAACGAACGAACCATTCGGGTATGTTCTGGAACTCACGCCGTGTTCTTTTCACTTTACACATACACTTCACCTCAGAAGCTACCTCCTGTTCTGCTTCTCACGTGAATTGAAATTTTGAACTGCGACAAAAATAAACGTCGACATGGTACTTTGCAGAAATAGTGTTGCCATTCAATATAAACTGTATTCGTTTTTAACATTGTTTCTGTAATTTTTTAGTGATTTCGTTAATTCTAACGACAATTTTATTATTATTTTTTAATATTTTTTTATTCGCAACATAAAATATATGTATGAAACCTCTGTAATAACATTAATTTCTTGATTGATTTAAGGGGAACATTTGGTAACCCTATCTTTTTCGGCCTTACTTCAAATCAGTTGTTTGTGTCAAGCAAGAAATTCAATTGAAGAAAATTTAAGACAAACCTTAGTATCTATTTAAAATTTGTTGTTAATGGTGTTTCATGTTCATTTTGTGATTTTAAACAAATTATACGCAATAATAACAAATCAATCTATCATAATGTGCGTTTTTTATTTCAAAAAAGATTTTCTTTTATATGAAAAAACAGGAATACACCCGACTCTCACTATGGAAATGTAAGTGTAAAGAATACACCTCAAATGGGTGTAAAGTGTGTTACAGAATACCTCGGCGTGTGTTCGATACACTTCTGCCGTTGAAGTGAATGCCAGAACATGCCCGATTAATACACTGGATTTGTGAATATAGTTAAGGTGACGTATACCCTATAGAAATGACATTTGAGATCGAGTGGATTTAGTAGTCTAAATGGGTTGTCAGCGTTTCTTTTCAAAATCGATTTGGGAATATGATTTGATTGATTCACAAATCATACATTTCTTCTTTCCAATGTTGCATGGCATAATTATACAAGGTAGTGTCATGCAGACATATGTTTGCAATTTTTTTTTCATAAATTTACTTTTGACAACATTCAGCTTTCAAAATTTAAATGAAAACACCTTCAGTGGCAAAAATTGCTAAATTATTTATATTTATTAATATTTTAAAGTTCCCTGCTTATAAAGCCTATAAATATAATTTGGAACACGCACAGTTACATCTTGAGAACAATGTGCAGCTTTATAAAATATAAATTAGTTATTTTCTGAAAATATGCTAATTGACATAAAAAAAATTTTATGGAATTTATTTTCCATTTAGCGTACATGCAAACGCTAACACTTTTTACCGGGTTAAACTACTTTATCATGGTACAATTATAAAAGGTAACAGCAAATCCCAGCTGATTTGATTCCAACGTAATACTAGTGTCAATATGAATTTGACAAATTATGTTTTTAAAAATCACCCAACAGGAAAATTGGGAACGCATACAATTTAAAATTGTTTTTTATTAAATGTGCTCCTGTATTCAATTTACTCAATCTGCCTGCTGGGAAAGTTTAAGGAAGCAAATCTTTCTTCAAGGAATAAACCGCTATTCCCAGCATTTTCATATGTGTTACACATATATATGGCAATGGCTCAATTATAGGAAAGATGTGGAATAGATAGAAATATAAATTTAATAGATTTTCATTCATGTTTTTCAATTTTTATTTTGAGGATTCGAAAAAATTTCATTTTCAAAATAAAAATAATTTGATGATGATTTGTTTGTTTATTTACATTTTTCTGTCAAATGAGTTGACACTAGTAGAACTTACAACAACAAATTTCCATGTGGTTGTTGCATCGTTTTTGTACAACAACACTTGCTGTTACCTTCTATTATTATACCATGATACTTTATGAGGGTTTATTTGTCATATATGCAATGAAATTGACAATTTAAACCCACTGGATTAATGAAATCCACTATAATGTAAACGTGCTATTATTTAAAATTGATGTATGAGCAAGGCCAATAGATAAGGTAATCCAAGGAGACCAGCTGAGTATCAGCAGCCACTCAAGTTTGCTGTCAAAATTCATTATTGTGATTTGACTTCCATTATGAAAACGTAAACAAAGTCCACATTTCTGACATTAGACTTGAGAAAAAACAGCTGCTTTCCGATTTCGATTGCTACTTGGGTGACCTTATTAATAGATCTTGATGTATGAGTTACAACGTTACCTAAAATCCGACGGGGCGTAAAAAAATATTCAACTTCCCACTATGGCAAAATGTTGTGTACGGCCGTATTACCCAAATACATCGAATCCATATCTTCAAGCAAATAATGCAAACCGCAACACAAAATTGAAAATTTATTAAATTAATCCACACATTTTTAGTTTCCATTCGAAATTTCAAATTTCCTGAATCTTTTGTTTTTATTTTCAACAAAAGAAAAAAATGAAAAATAAGTTCTGTCAAAGTTGAAATTTTGTACGTTCGACGTATTTCGGTAACATTCATATAAATATATGTGTTCTACATTTGTGGTGAAAAACGTCGAACGAGCTAGTTAAATTTTAGGTAAGGATGTTACAAATTAAACAGGGTTGTCATTATTAATTTCTCAAATGAGACTACCTTCAATAATTATGCCCATGGTACAATTCATGGTGCAATAATAAGGTGATGTATCAAAACAAAAACCTTTGTTTTTGTTTCGAAAATCTGTCAAATTTCCTTCTAATACTTCGCATGGTTTACAACATTGCCCATCGAATTCATGTAGAAATTACGCACTTTGACAGTTAATCAAGACGTCAGCTGCGCTAAGTGGACTACCTATTCATTGTGCCATGGTACAATTATAAAAGGTAACAGCAAATCCCAGCTGATTTGATTCCAACATAATACTAGTGTCTATATGAATTTGACAAATTATGTTTTTAAAAATCAACCAACAGGAAAATTGGGAACACAGACAATTTGAAATTGTTCTTTATTAACTATGGTCCCGTATTCAATTTACTCAATCTGCCTGCTGGGACAAACAAAGACTTGCCGCAAGTAAACTCGCCTAATCTAAATTGGGACTATGGTACCAAAAGTGTACATTCATGCAGGTTCTGGAACAAATATTTTATTTAATTATTCGCAATATTTACATGAAATAGGTATGTATGTTCAAATTAATTTATAAAGCACTGATAATAACTTATCTCTTGATTGGTTCAGTATACTTATAAGAGTCCACCGGATATTTTCTTGATCTTGAATCCACAGCATTCTTATGATTTATTTTAGACGGTTTAGTAGTATATTCGAAACGATTGTATGGTACCAAAGGATTTACTAGTTTCTTATGGCTGGAAGGTTTGTGAGCGATCCGAGATTTACATTGTTCAACAGACCCATGGTGTTTTTTGTGTTCATAATCTGATATTTGTGTCGACACAAACCTTTTATTCTCTCCCGAAAAATATGGTTTTTGATGTTTGCCAGGTATATAAGGTCCTTCTGTAGACATAATTCCCTTATCATAACTTGAATATAATGGCTTAATCGTATGAAGATTTAAATTGGATTTATGTGCTGGTACAATCCTTTTGCCATCTCTTGGATAAGCTGTCAATTTGAAATCTCTAGAAAATGATGGCCTTCGTGTTTGGGGGATTATCCTTTTTCCATCATTGAGAGATGTTGTTATGACAGATTGAATGGACTTGCGTTTAATTTCTTTATTTGGTGTACGAATTGGATTCCTTGATATGTCTTTTAAAAAATGTGTCTTTTTTCTATCCATGGAATAATATGGCGGGTGGCGTAGGGGATGATAGATACCAAGCAACGGCTCTGATTAGCTTTAACATGGCGAAGCCCAGGCTTATCTTGGTCCCTCTTTCATCTCAATTGTGGACACTGACCTCCCCGCGGTGCCACCTGGGGAGCTATTCTCATCACCCGATGAAATAGTGAGCTAATATGTGCCGCGAGTTCACCCATAAGAACTATAAAAAAATGGGTTGAGGCGTCGGGTTAGTTGCCCACTCTCGGAAAACCCAACCTACTATGAAAAAGCAAAGAAAAAGAAAACCAAACCCCCCTAATGTTGACGACCCCCGCAAACGTATAAAGGACCACGATCTGCGAATCTGCACTTGGAATGTGCGCACGCTATACAGAACAGGGGCAGTGTTCGCTTTGGCGGATATACTCAAGAAGTACAAAGCCGATATTATTGCCTTACAGGAAATGCGATGGAAAGGGACAGGCGTAAGTAAATCAGACGATTACGCCCTGTATTATAGCTGCCATGAAACGAGACATGAATTTGGCTGCGGATTTATGGTTAACAGGAGAATAAATGACCTTGTCTCCAGATTCACTCCAGTAGATGAGCGAATTGCTATAATCCGTATAAAAGCGAAGTTCTTTTACATCAGTCTAATTTGCGCTCATGCTCCGACCGAAGATAAAGATGAACAGACCAAAGATATATTTTATGAGCGCCTAGAAACAGCATATGACCGTTGCCCTGGCCATGACATTAAAATTCTGCTAGGAGATTTTAATGCAAAAATCGGAAGGGAAAATATCTTTGGCCCCACCGTCGGAAAATTCAGCCTTCATGAAGAAACATCCGACAACGGCATGAGGTTGATTGACTTCGCGGCAGCAAAAAACATGGTAGTTAGCAGCACCAGATTCAAGCATCTCGATATACACAAGGCCACCTGGATTTCTCCTGATCAAGTAACGAGAAATAAAATTGATCATGTTGTGATAGACGGAAGGCATGCATCCAGTGTTTTAGACGTCCGATCGATCCGAGGAGCGAATATCGATTCGGACCATTACCTTGTGGCAGCCAAGGTACGCACCCGTCTAAATGTTGCAGCAAAGGTGCGATCTAATACAACACGGAAACTCGACGTCGAAAAGCTGCAAACACAACAGGTAGCCGAGGCCTACTCCGCTCAACTTACCCATCTGCTTGAAGAAAGCACTTCTTGTCCCGATAATAGTATAGAAGCACAATGGCAAAGAATTGCCCACTCCCTACAAACTGCAGCAAAAAGAACAATTGGGTACCAAAAACCACCACCAAGAAACCCATGGTACGATCAGGAGTGTCGTATTGCTACTGATGTGAAAAACGCAGCGTATAGGGCAACCCTGCAGACAGTAGCAACACGTAACGTGATGGAGAATTATCGGGAGAAAAGGAGAGAGGAGAAACGTGTTTTCAGAAAAAAGAAGAAAGAACAAGAAAAACGTGAGCGTGAGCAAATCGAGATGTACAGGAGTCAGAATGAAGTCCGGAAATTTTACCAACGAGTAAAACACCAAACCGAAGGCTTTGGTACAGGCACATCCTCCTGTAGAGATGAAGAAGGAAACCTGGTGACAGATACAGACAGCGTGTTGAGGATCTGGAAGGAGCATTTCGAAAAGCTGCTAGTATCAAATAGTGGCGATGAAGAAGATACCCCAGAACCAATAGGAGATGATGGTATAGAGTGTATACCACCTAGCCAAGATGAGGTCATAAAAGCAATTAATCGGCTCAAGAACAACAAAGCAGCAGGAGCCGATGGGTTACCAGCCGAACTATTCAAGACTGGTGGCCAGATGCTGGTCAGGAGCATGCACCAGCTGATTAACACAATTTGGCTAGATGAATGCATGCCCAATGATTGGAACCTCAGCATCCTGTGTCCCGTGCACAAAAAAGGAGACAAGACGATATGTGCCAACTATAGAGGAATAAGTCTCCTTCCCATCGCATATAAAGTGCTATCAAGTGTGCTGTGTGAACGATTGAAGCCAATGGTCAATGACATCATCGGACCATACCAATGCGGCTTCAGACCTGGCAAATCGACCATAGACCAGATTTTCACTCTGCGCCAAATCCTGGAAAAGACCCACGAAAAACACATCGACACATATCACCTATTTGTCGACTATAAAGCCGCATTCGACAGCCCTATCCGTTCAGAGGTGTTTAAAGCCATGTCTGCGTTCGGCATTCCTGCAAAATTAATACGGCTATGCAGGATAACATTAAGTGGCACAAGGTCAGCCGTTAAAGTAGGAAAGGACCTATCGGAGCCCTTCACTACCGAACGAGGATTCAGACAAGGTGACAGTTTGTCGTGTGATCTTTTTAACATCCTACTAGAAAAGGTCATACGAAATGCAAAGGTGAACAGAAATGGCACTCTGTACACCAAACAACACCAGTTACTCGCCTACGCCGATGACATCGATATAATGGGTCGAACATTGCGAGCGGTAACAGCCACCTTTGAACAAATTGAAAAGGAGTCTGCCAAAGTGGGTCTGGCAGTAAACGGCGAGAAGACCAAGCTGATGGTATCAACGCGCAAGACGTCCAGTAGACTCGGACCAACTGTGGAACTTGAGAACTACAGCTTCGAGGTAGTTAAAGACTTTATATACCTTGGTACCGCCATAAATAAAACGAATGATATCAGTTTTGAAATTCGGAGAAGGATTGTGATGGCCAACAGATGCTACTATGGTCTAAGTAAGCAGTTTAGAAACAAGGCCACCTCTCGCCAGACCAAACTCACACTTTACAAGACGCTGATACTACCCGTGCTATTATATGGATCAGAAGCATGGGTACTTGCGCAAGCAGATGAGGCAGCTCTTGGGGTGTTTGAGAGAAAAATTCTCCGAAAGATCTACGGGCCGATCTGCGTCGACGGTGAATATCGGCGTCGAATGAACCACGAGCTCTACAATTTATACGCAGACATCGACATAGTCAGTCGTATTGAGCTGCAGCGACTACGGTGGCTAGGCCATGTTGTGCGGATGAATGAAGAAGCCCCAGCTCAAAAGGCATATAAAAATGAGCCTACGGATGGTTCCCGTAGAAGGGGAAGGCCACGAATTAGATGGAAAGACCAAGTAGAAAACAACATCCTGGAACGTGGTCTTCCAAATTGGTGGACTTGCGCACAAGACCGACGCGCTTGGAAATCTTTTTTAAGCTCGGCTTATGGAACAACCGTTCTGTAACAAGCCAGCTAAGTAAGTAAGTAAGGAATAATATGGCGCAAATTTTCCCTGTTCTCTTGAAAGTGGTGGCCTTTGAAAGGACTTCTGTTTATATTCTTCATTTAGTGTACGAATTGAATTCTTTGGTATATCATTTAAAAGTAGCTCTACTCTATCGTTGAAATATTTATCATTTTCAGCCGAAACTGCAACGACAATCAATGCAGCAAATGTGCCCAAAATAAAAGTATTCATGGCAAATGAAGTGACTAGTCGTTACGATTTTAAAATGATACTGTAGTTAATTGCGATCACTCAAGTTTCGTTTATAACCTTTTTTCATATACGTATGTACTTCTATAACCGCAATGATTAGAAAGATGACAAAACCTATTGTGGCATTTGAATTGGATTTTCCAATGCATTAACAAAATCATTTTTATATCTTGCAAACGTGGGGAGATGAGTCATCCCTCCCCTCACCAATGTGGATATATACTAAAGGGAACCCCATCCCATTCTCGGTGTCAACATTTTTTTTTCATTTAATTCGAATCCACTCTAACTCTAGAATTTTTTAAATTAGTTTGCGGTAAAAAATAGGTAGTTTTCAAAAAAAAAAAAAAAATGTTCAAAGTTCCGCCATTTTGTTAATTGTTGTGCGAAGTCAATAATCCTACTTCATACGAGAGTCAGCTGTGGACTGTTTTGCTTTCTAAGTGGAATATGCATTATCCTATTTTTAATTTTAAAATATCACCTATTTTACACATCATCATTTGGTATTTTCCCTAAATAATATTATAGTGCACGGTGCAAAAAAGTCTATACAATAGTTTGGTCCCCACAGTCTTGCAAACCCAAATTCACCTGTGTAATATGGAAGACACATACATGACTGATTGGTGCTATTCTCTCAAAGGCTTGTTCCAGAACCTGAAAAAATGTCGATGTGGAAAATTGATTGAAGGAAGCATCAAAGAGAAGTTCGTTACACGTTATAATATTCAAGGCTTGTTATGTCAAAGTCGTCTACAAAATGTGTGATTGTGTGTGTGATGTTTTGAAAAATATAAAAAAGTATATTAACATTGGTAAGAAGAAATTATTTATTTGTGGATGAATCAATATCGAAATAACTCGACTTTGAAGCAAAAATCTGACATTCCATGACTTTTTCGTATTTTGTTAAAGTTATAAAAATTGTTTCAAATGAACAGAACGACTTGTTGCATTTACCATAGTTTTGTACGGCAAGTTTAAGGGGGAAACGAGGATTACGGTCTTGTCTGTTAAGTTGGCTTTGTATAAAATGCCAATTTATAAAGGAATATCAAAATCAAAATCAGGAGTCATTTTTGCTCAGCGTCGTACTCAAATTTGCTCTCAATTGAGTTGCCATATTTTAGGTAAAAATCAACAGTGCTACCAAATTTCAATGAGAATTTATATCAAAACATATGACAGTGCTGTTAAAAAAACAAATATTTTCAAAGATTGTGGACGTTTTTTTAACGAATTAATAATAAAATGGAAGAAAAATTGATCGAGGAAATAAAAATAGCGTCAAGCCGCTAGACGTGAACGTCAGCCGTCGGGATTTCTCGTTGCCAATAAGAAACACACGATAAACGACCGCCGCTGACTCTAGACTCTCTGGTAGCGTTAAGACTCTAAGTTGGCTTTATTTAATGTAAATAAATGAAAACGTCATCTAAAATCAAGTTTGATATTCCTTTATAAATTGCATGATGTAATAATAAGGTGATGTATCAAAACAAAAACCTTTGTTTTTGTCTCGACCATCTGCCAAATTTTTCCTTATAATATTTCACATGGTTGGCAACATTGGTCGACACAAATATGTGTGATACATCTTATTATTGCATCATGCTTGGAACGAACCATATGCAATAATAAGGTGATGTATCAAAACAAAACCCTTTGTTATTGTCTCGATTATCTGTCAAAATTTTCCATATAATATTTCAAATGGTTGGCAACACTGCACATCGAATTCAAATAGAAATTACCCACATTGACAGTTAATCAAGACATCAGCTGCGTAAATGGACTACCTATTCATTGTGCCATGCTTAGCCCTTTACAGAATCGCACCACAGAACATTTATTCTCAGGCCATCATTATAATAAAGTCGCGTGTAGATTATGCCGCGTGGAAGTCACTTCAGTAATTTTGATTTGTAAAACTAAATAAAATAACAAAATATTTTATGCTTTCAATGTATGTAAATGAATTTATTACAAAATTTTATTTTTAAGTTTTAATAAGCCCAGATTTACATTAGGCAATTTTAATTGGCGAGGGAGTTGAATGGAATGGCAAACCTTCACTTTTCTCGCCCACAAACTGACAATTGCCGCATGTAAAATAAACTAATGTAATTTTGGCGTAACATTTAAAATTTTGTATGCATATTATTGTTAGCAATACAACTTAGTACGTTTCAATTCCGGGTATATTATTAATTGGGTATTGAGTTGGAGGATATCTGATTGGAGCTTTTGGTGGTCCATAGGGCAGAACAGCAGGCTTGTGATTTACAGCAGGCTTATGGGGTTTGCGATTTACAGCGGGATTATATGGTTTTTGAGCAGGCTTATAAGGTTTGGGGTTTACAGAGGGCTTATGTGGTTTTTGGGCAGGTTTGTAAGGTACAGCAGGCTTATATGGTTTCTGAGCAGGATTATAGGGCTTGGGATTTACAGCGGGTTTATATGGTTTTTGAGCAGGCTTATAGGGCTTGGGATATACAGCAGGCTTATATGGTTTTTGACCAGGCTTATAGGGCTTGGGATTTACAGCAGGCTTATATGGTTTTTGAGCAGGTTTAAAAGGTACAGCAGGCTTATATGGTTTCTGAGCAGGTTTAAAAGGTACAGCAGGCTTATATGGTTTCTGAGCAGGGTTATAGGGGTTTGGTGCAGGGTTGTATGGTTTATTAGTAGGTCTATTATGATGGTTGTTTGGTTTGCCGTGATTTCCATTATGGTGTTGTGTACCTGCAGGAGGCTTATATGGCCCTACGGTAGGCAACGTATATCTTCTATCCTTAGGCAATCCTTGTTGTTTGGCAGATACAATTGCGGTCAAAACCAAAATTGCTCCCACGAAGTAAATAGCTTTCATATTGTAAATTCACTTTTTGAAATGTATTAATTAATTTTAAATTCTTTTATTGACTTTAGATTATCAGCGAACTATTGTTATTGATCTCGAGATGTGAATGTGCTTTTATATCGAAATCGAGAATTTCTAAACGTATAATAAATATAAAATCTGCGGTTTTTCAAGTGATTAGTATTTACCATGAACTGTTATAATTGTTTATATTAGTCAACATTGCTATAATAAATGTTCAACGCAAGAAGATTCATAATAAGTATAGAAGGACAGTCTTGTAAAATCTAAAATCAAGATATTAAAAATGTTGAAGGATTACATTTTGAGATTGACATTTGAGATCGAGTGGATTTAGTAATAAGAGTACTTCAGGATTGGCCTGTTAAGTTGGCTTATTTTATTGCAAAAGAATAAAGGAGGACGGCGTCCAAAATCAAGTTTGACTCTGATATTGATATATAAATTGGCATTTCATACAAAGCCAACTTAACAGGCCAGGCCTGATTCCTCGCAGATATAATCATAGTAGCACTGTCGAAGCGATATTAAGTTTATATTTTTGATCGGGAAGCATAGCTGTATTTTATCGCGTCCACAGGTTTGTGATTGTGGGAAGCCCAATATATCAATTGGGTAACTGCGAACATAATTACCATCCGCGTACAGTCAGCTGGACTAACAGCCTGTTTTTGTAAAATTCGAAACGAAACAATTCGAACGAATTACTACCAAACCTTTATTTATGTAAAAAAATGTTTCTTGATTCAAAACAAAAATAAATGACATATTTTTCAAAACCAAGAAGTAAGTCACTCGAATTCGTTCGTTTAGAATTTTACAAAAACAGGCTGTAAGGGGAGGAGCTTGGAGAAAATTACGGAGCTACAATGATCAAGGTGCGAACGAAGCCTCGTTCACATTCAGGAAGCTATACCATAGTCGTCATCATGTCCTCCAATCCTACTAACACATATGGATTCTGATACTTCTGAAAAAAACGCAATTTATAGGACAAAACTGCAGACAGTACCAACACGTATTACGGGGGAGAATTATCGAGAGAAAAGGTGAGAGGAGAAACGTATTTTCAGAAAAATGAAGAAAGAACAAGAAATACATAAGATTGAGAAAATCGGGATGTACAGGAGTCAGAATGAAGTCCGGAAATTTTACCAACGAATAAAACACCAAACCTGTAGAGAAGAAGATGGAAACCTGGCGACAGACACAGATAGCGTGTTGAGGATCTGGGAGGAGCATTTTGCAAAGCTTTTGATATCAAATAGTGGCAGTGAAGAAGATACCCCAGAACCAATAAGAGATGATGGTATGGATTGTATATCACATAGCCAAGATGAGATCAGAATAGCAATTAATCGTCATCATGTCCTCCAATCCTACTAACACATATGGATTCTGATACTTCTGAAAAAAACGCAATTTATAGGACAAAACTGCAGACAGTACCAACACGTATTACGGGGGAGAATTATCGAGAGAAAAGGTGAGAGGAGAAACGTATTTTCAGAAAAATGAAGAAAGAACAAGAAATACATAAGATTGAGAAAATCGGGATGTACAGGAGTCAGAATGAAGTCCGGAAATTTTACCAACGAATAAAACACCAAACCTGTAGAGAAGAAGATGGAAACCTGGCGACAGACACAGATAGCGTGTTGAGGATCTGGGAGGAGCATTTTGCAAAGCTTTTGATATCAAATAGTGGCAGTGAAGAAGATACCCCAGAACCAATAAGAGATGATGGTATGGATTGTATATCACATAGCCAAGATGAGATCAGAATAGCAATTAATCGGCTGAAGAACAGTAAAGCATGTTGGTCACGGGGCATACACCAGCTGATTAAAACAATTTGGCTAGGGATGCATGCCCAATAATTGGAACCTCAGCATAATGTGTTCCGTGCACAAAAAAGGAGACAAGACGATATGTACCAACTATAGATGAATATGTCTCCTTCCCGTCGCATATAAAGTGTTATCCACGAAAAACACATTGACACATTTCACCTATTCGTCGACTATAAAGCCGCATAAGACAGCCCTATCCGTTCAGAGGTGTTTAAAGCCATGTCTACGTTCCGCATTCCTGCAAATTTAAAACGGCTATGCATGATAACTTTACCTTTAAGTCAGAAAGGACCTCTCGGAGTCATTTAATATCGATCGAGGATTCAGACAAGGTGACGGTTTGTTGTTGACTATTTTAACGTCCTGCTGGAAAAGGTCATACGAGAGGAAAAAGTGAACAGAAATGGCACTGTGTACACCAAACAACAAATGTTATTCTCCTACGCCGATGACATCGATATAATGGTCGAACATTGCAAGGGGTGAGTCTGCAAATGTAAGTCTGGCAGTAAATGACTAGAAAACTAAGTTGATGGTATCAACACCCAAGACGTCCCGTAGACTTGGACCAACTGTGGAACTTGAGAACTACAGCTTTGAGGTAGTCAACGATTTTATATACCTTGGTACCGCCATCAATAAAACTAATGACAACAGTTTTGAAAGATGCTGTTATGGTCTAAGTATGCTGTTTAGTCACCTCTCGACAGGCCAAACTCACACTCTACAAGACGCTGATATTACCCGTGGATCTGATGCATGTGTTCTTGGGTAAGCAGATGAGGCAGCCCTTGGAGTGTTTGAGAGAAAAATTCTCTGGAAGATATATGGGCCGATCTGCATTGGCCGTGAATATCGAATAAAACCATGTGCTGTACCATCTATTCTCGGACATCGGCATAGTCAGACTTATCGAGCTGCAGCGACTACGTTGGTTAGGCCATGTTGTGAGAATGCATGAAGATGCCCCAGCTCAAAAGGTATATATAAGCGAAGGGGAATGCCACGAATTCGATTGAAAGATTAAGTGGAAGGCAACATTTCCGAACATGGTCTTTCAAATTTGAAGAACCTTGCAAAAGACCGACGCGTCTGAACATATTGTTACGTTCTTGGATTTTACTTAATCCCGTGTAGACGTTGTTTTATTTCCCAGCACAGTTTGTACTAAATAAAACGCGGGTTCTTTCTGATTACGATTATTACAATGATTTTATTCACACAACTTTACTTTGCACGTTACTTTACAGCTTTACGTTACTTGACGGTTTCAATTCGCGATCTGATTCACAACTGACTAACTGCCTTGCCATTCCCTCTATTTATAAGAGCCCTGCCTGTCGCTACAGAAGTTTCTAGACGATCTGGTAACATCTGGATTACGAACAATCTACCAATGCAACACACACATACAAACTTACATTGAGTGAACAATAACAACAACACATATACAGGCGAGGGAGTAACAAAGAAAGAGGAATTAAGCGATCTTCAATGATGACGTTTAACAAGAATTGTACGTCAATAACAAAATAGAAAATGAAAGAGGAAATGGAAGAATGTAGAAAAATCTATACAGTAGTTGTTGTTGTGAAGTTATTCGAATAAACTGCGTAGTAGAAATTTACGTTACAATTCAAATTCTTAAATTAACGGAATTCATCTAAATTAACTTAAATCTAAAGTTATATTCGTAACAATATTTTAATGCTCGGCTTATGGAACAAGTGTTCTGTCACAAGCCAGCTAATGCCATGTACAGACGAGCGGTTTTCCCTCTCTGATTCGTTGTTCGACCCTTAATTATCAAGTAATTACTTAGTTCCACATACAACATTTTCTGACCGAACACCAACTTTTGTACATTGTTCAATTCGAATCACTTTCTGAATAACCAAGAATTTTGTTCCATCCCTAACAATCGAGAGAATTTATTGAAAATAAATTAATTTTGACAGCATGAAAATATTTATAAAATTTTCAAACTTTTTAAGTAAAATTCAAAATGACGAATGAAAAGTAAGAAAGAAACAAGAAACAAAAAGTTTGAAATTAAAAACTCTGATGACATGATGACATAGTTTTGTATGAACGGGTTAATTCATGTACGTAATTCTGAGAGCGAACGACGTTGTTCGAATGCCCATCAGAACATAGTATGGAGTATATAGAAGCCATTGTAAAACGTAAACGCGATCAAAGTAGCAAAATTTGGGGTCAAACTGTCATTCAAAAACTGATTAAAGCGGTGTACACACTAGGACTTGACAGTGACAGCTTTTTTTGTTATCGATTACTGACTGTCCAATAACCATGTGGTTGCCTGATGAATGGCAAACCTCAAACAATCTATCAAAGCAGCAAAATTTGGGCAAGAGTGACATTCAACAGTGCTAGTGTGTACACTGCTTAAAGCTTGTCCATCCAGTTTATTGGTATATTCCCGTACATGGCACAATAAATAGGTAGTCCATTTAGCTCAGCTGATGTCTCGATTAACTGTCAAAGTGCGTAATTTCTAATTGAATTCGATGTGCAGAGTTGCCAACCATGTGATATATTATATGGAAAAAATTGACAGAAGGTCGAGACAAAAACAAAGGTTTTTGTTGTGATACATCACCTTATTATTGCATCATGTTCCCGTACTGCAATAATGTAATAATTTTTACTATTTTCTTCGATATCGATTTGTTTAAATAAATAAAATTACGAATTGTTTTATGCTTTGAATGTATTTAAATGAATTTATTGAAAAACTTAATTTTCAAATTTAATAAATTCTGATTTACAGTTGATAACTTTAATTGACTCAATTCTGTAAATTTGCCTCTGACAATTGCCTAATGTAATTTTGTATGCATATTATTGTCAGCAATACAACTTAGTACGTTTAACTACTGCGTATGTTATTAATTGGATATTGAGTTGGAGGATATCTGCTTGCAGCTTTTGTTGGTCCATAGGGTAGAACAGCAGGCTTATATGGCTTGGGATTTACAGCAGGCCTATATGGTTTCTGAGCAGGATTATAGGGTTTGGTAGCAGGATTGTAGGGTTTGGTAGTAGGTCTATAATGATGGTTGTTTGGTTTGCCGTGATTTCCATAATGGGACTGTGTCGCCGATGGATACTTATATGGCCCCACGGCAGGCAAAGTATATCTTCTATCCTTAGGCGATCCTTGTTGTTTGGCCGATACAACTAGGGCCAAAGCTACTATTGCTCCCACGAAGTAAATAGCTTTCATTTTTTTTAAATTCACTTTTTGAAATATATTAATTTTTTTAAATTATTTTATTGACTTTCAGATTGTCAACGAACGATTGATAATGATCTCGAGATGTGAATGTGCTTTTATATCGAAATCGAGAATTTCTACACGTATATAAATATAATATAAATATAAAATCTGCGGTTAAGAACGTAAATATGATGGAAAATAGAGAATGGCATTTGGTATATTTATGAAGTGATTAGTATTTTCCATGAACTGTTATAATTGTTGATATTATTCAATATTGCTATAATAAATGTTCAAAGCATTGAAGGCGAAGATTTGCTAATCCCAAAATAGAGAAACTTCGGGTAATGTGGACTATGCGTCTAATGTGGACCACCCCCATATCTAAGAAAATGCTTGAAATATGCCAATGCCGCCTTGATATATGTTTTCCTAATTAGTAAAAACAAATATCTAACATGATTTTTAGTACATAATTGCAATGTTGAAAATTTAGTAAAGCTCTTATTGAAATCTGTGATTTGAAAAGTTTTTATCACAAGAGTCAAACAATTTGTTTTTCTCAATTATAACGAAGTTATATAGAATATTATTTTTTCAATAAAAATTGTACGTTTAGCCGTAATTACAATCGGTTAGTTTTAATTTTTATTCATTTTTTAAGCCAAAAATATTTCTAAATAAAATATGCAAAGTCGGATAATGTGGACCACTATAAAAATAACGTGACATTTTCATGGGGATAAGTTCCAATCATGGCCCCATATTAAAAACATTTCACTAAGGAGGTATTCTATCCTCTGAAAACTCGATATGCGAAATTACAGCTTCTTCGGTTGAATATTGAAGCTAGGACATTCAATATACCGCAAATGGGCGGTACCCTTAAATGGGGGCTATTCCAAAAAATGTATGGGTTCAAACCCACATGTTTTTACATTCATTGTTACCCAAGATTGAAATAAATAAAAATTTATCACAACCAATCTAAGACGTACCTTTTAACTTACTGTCCAGTTACGAGCTTTTTTTAAATATAATGCAATAAAATGCTTATAGTCAAATATATATAGTCTGTTCCTGTATCAATCAATATATTAAAATTGTTGAAGGATTACATTTAAACAGAATTTAGATTTACGAAACCACTCGATCTCAAATGTCAATTCAATTCGTCAAATATAATCCACCGGATTCATGAACATGATTAAAGTGACGTATACGCTATCGAATTGACATTTGAGGTCGAGTGGATTTAGTAGTCTAGACGTGTTATAAAGGAACTAGTAAGGGGAAACAGATAAGAGGACTTCAGGATTGGCCTGTTAAGTTGGCGAAAAAGAATAAAGTAGAACGGCGTAAAATGATGAAAAGCCAACTTAACAGGCCTGGCCTGAATCCTTGTATGTGTTTCCCCCTTTATTCCCAATCTCGCAGATTTAATCATTAGTCATGGGCAATCTCGTTCAGTACAATGATCGAACGAACTAGGTCATTTTTTTTAATTGAACTAGGTCGTTCACCTCGTTCAGTTGCCTTATGCCATTCAAATGGTTAGTTAGTTACTTTGAAAAGAGGGGTGGTTTACACCACCACATGTCCGTTGTGGGTCATACACTTAAGCCATTGAAGGCCTGTTGTGCGCTCTAGGAAGAAAAGGTATTTAGATTAAATTATTCTTAATGATTGGTCTCCCTATTCTTCTAGGAATTCTGTGTGCTTGCTGAAGTCATTTAGTATCTTCCATTCACACCCCCTTAGGTCATTTAGTTCAGGAATAGTGTCGTTTTTCAAGAATTGGGTTCGGATGCATGCAAAAGCCGGGCAGTGGCATAGGAAATGTTCCAACGTTTCGTTGTCTTCCCCACACGCTCTGCACCTGCTTGTGTAAATGTGACTGCAGGTTAAGATGTCCTGTGAGAATACCTAACAGTCTGCTTAGTTCTTTCTTGTTTAGCGTAAGTATTTGCTTAGTCTTATCCTCATTTGGGTCTCCCCATATGATTTTTGTGTTTTTTCCAATCCTCTCGTTATTACAGAGTGTTTTGGACGCGCTAAAAGGCTTTGCACTATTCACATCTATGTTGATTAGGTCAGTAGCACGTCTGGCGAGTTTGTTGACTATCTCGTTTCCTATGACTCCTGAGTGACCCGGCACACATATTATACGTACAAGACCGTGTCGTGAGAAATTGTTTATGGTTTTTATGCATTCCAATACAGTTTTTGATGTAATTGTTTTGGATGTTATTGCATTAATAGCATGTTTACTGTCTGTCATGATATTTGTGTTATTATGCCCAGAGTTAGAGCTTAACCATCTTAGACACTCCGTTATAGCTTGAACCCCCGCCTGTAGGATCGTATTGTGATCTGGCAGGCGAAGTGAGATTTCAGTCGCCGGTTCTTCAATAAAATGTCCCTGTCCCGTCTTTCCCGCTAGCCCGGAGCCATCCGTGTAACAACAGTTCCCCGGAGGCATATGTACTAGTGTTCCGCTGTCCCATGAATCTCTGTCCGGTATCAGGATTTCACATAATGTGATTACTCTTGTTTCAGGTATTCGATCTGACTCAAAGTGGCTAATTGAGTATCCGATCGTAGCCTGTAGTATATTTTCGTGCGGTATGTTGTATCCGGTGTCGATCCACTCATGGCTTTAAGTCTTAAAGCTGCGATGCCCGTTCGTATTTTATTTGGATGTCAACTGGGTGTATATACAATATAGTTTCCAATGCCCTGGTTGGTGTTTTCCGCATTGCCCCGCATACGCCTAGACAAAAAATTCTTTTGACTTTCTGTAATGCTATTACATTACATTTTTTGTCCATTGCTGTTCACCAGACCACAGACGCGTAAGTTAGAATTAGCCTAATAACACTCTTGTAGATCCAGTGTACCATCTTTGGGTTGAAACCCCATTTAGAGCCCACGGCTCTTCTACAGAAAGACCAGCATCTATGGGCCTTTTCGACCCGTTGTTGTATGTGGTCTTTCCATCTAAGTTTTGTATCTAAGATGACACCCAGATATTTGACTTTATTTGATATAGCTATCACTTTGCTTTGAAAGATTGGTTCTTCATACTGTCCTATTTTTGTCTTCCTAGTGAAGAGACATATTTCCGTTTTGTCCGGATTTACGTTTAGACCCCTCGGCCTCACCCAATTAAAAGCGATGTTTAACGCCGTTTCAGCATACTAAGTTAGGGATTTTTCCCCTTAGAAGTATTATAACGTCGTCTCCATAACAGACTGGTTCAAAACCATCCTCGGTTAAGTTCCTTAAGAGACTACTGATAGTGGTGACCCAAAGTAGTGGTGGCAGTATCCCTCCCTGCGGTGTCCCTTGTCCTACTTTGTCCCTGATAGTTATGTCTTGTAGGCTACAGTTTATCCATCTATTCCTTAGCATATGGTTGACCCAGTCTATAATTGCCTGGTCAATACTAAAAGCTTCTAAGGATTGGATAAGTGTTTCGGTGCTAACATAATTAAAGGCTCCTTCGATGTCAATGCAGACTGCTAAAGTGTGCATTTTCTTATCGAAAGTTCCTTCGATGTGGTGTACTACCTAATGTACATGGATTTCCACTGATCTCCCCTTTACGTACGCATGTTGTTTATATTTCAGCGTGTCGTTGGGGATGCTGCTCTTTATCATGTTGTCGATTGTCCGTTCCATGGTTTTGAGTAAAAATGAAGTAAGGCTAATTGGCCGGTAGGCTTTTGGTGTTGCGTAGTTTGCCTTGCCGGGCTTGGGTATGAAGACTACCCTGGGTTCCTGCCAGGCCTTGGGTGTGTACGCAAACCTTATACATGCATTAAATAGCGCCGCTAAATATGGTGATATATAGTTGACCTCTTTTTGTAAAAGAGCAGGGAAGATGTTGTCTGGCCCTGCTGTCTTTATAGCATCTCGTACTATTAATTCATCTATCTTAGGTTCCACAGATCTTGCTTCCCTTGTTACCTTAACGTCATCATTTATGGATGTGTTCGTGGGAAGTGAGCGTTCATCAGAAGCCTTATTGTTTCTTCAGTTGTTTCCATCCTGTTGCCATCACTATCTACCATCGTTTGGGCTTGGGTGTGGGTTTTTGACAGACACTTTTTTATTTTTAGACGTCGTTTGCGCTATCGACCTGTTCACAGAAGGTTTTCCAGGAGTTGCGTTTGGCGGTTCTTGTCATTTTGTTGTATTATTTCTGCTTATCGTGGAAGTTGTCCCAGTATACTGTTGATTTCTTGCGGCGTGCTCTATTATAAAGTTTTCGGACCTCTTTCCCTTTATTTCGAATCTCCCCGGTCATCCAGGGTTTTTTAAAGGCAGATTTCCTTTCTCGAAGAGGAAATCTGTCTAGATCGTCAGCCTCTCTTTGAGTAATTTTCCGAATTTTGTCCAATTTGTTTTGGACTTGTTTCGAAAGTATATGGTTTTCGGCGGTGGCCGTAGGACTTTAAACCTGATATATCTGTGGCCCGAGAAGTGGTATTCTTGTGAGACTCTCCATTCGTGTACCTCGTATATTAGGTTCGCTGAACATATTGTTATGTCTAAAACTTCTTCTCTAATTCTATTAACGAAGATAGATTTGTTGCCTATGTTAAGGGTAATTAGGTCGTTAGTAATAAGATAATCTAAAAGGGTTTCACCCCTTTTGTTATTATTAGCACTACCCAACCATTGTGGTGTAAGTTTGCATCGCTACCAATCAGTACTTCGTTACCTGTTTCTTTTGCTCTCCTCATCAGTAGTTGGAGCTTCGCCGTTAGTGGTATCCGCGAGTCAAACGAGAGGTAAACCAATGCCAGGTAAATGTTCCCATTCCCATGCTTCAGTATGGTTACGTCCGGTGTTGACAACTCTGGAGAGAATAAAAAACATACGTTTTTGTGACATATTATGCAGGTTCTCGGTCGTGAACCTATATTTGGGTAGAATAATTGGTAATTTATGTGGTTTAATCCAGAGACCTTTTTTTAACAGTCCATGGTTCCTGGATTAGACCGATGTGTATATTACCTTTAATTAGTTTTTCCATCAGAGCCATTGTTGCCGTCTCACTCCGATGGAGGTTTATTTGGATGACTTCTATCATTCGTCATCCAATAAGCGATCTTCTTGGGAGTCAGTTATCTTCTCCTCGACTCCCTCGCCATTGTTGTTGGGGTTTTCTCCCTCGCTACTCTTTTTGGCTTCTTCTTCTCCGACCCTCGCCTTCCCGATCTTGAAGTAGACAGCGTTAGACACGTAGTGGTCCTTGCCTTTAGTCTTGGCCAGACTTGCCATTGAAGACCTGACCAAGCCTACCACAAGGAGAGTCCCATCTTTGTTCTCCTCCCTGTGGAAGACTTCCCATTTCTTCACCAGCAGTGTCTTGTTTTGCAGACCAAAGACTTCAAGCATGTTCTCTGTCGTGAAATCGCTGCCCAGCCTCTGACGAAGACCGTTTGTAGGTGTGGGATGTCTCTTTTCCTCACAAGCTTTAATTTGATTGCCTCGTCCGTGGGAGCAATACTTGCAACTAAATTCTTTAGGACCTCAATGCTTTTTGAGGACTCGAATTCCAGCATTAGGAAGTCCCCTTTGAATTCGCAGCTATTCAGATCTATGGGCTCTCCTCCTTGCCGCAGGTGCTCCATGATCTTTTTGTTAACCGCATTCATCACCTCATCGTGCGTCTCCTTTTTGAGTTTACCGGACGCACTAAGTTCATCGATTGCTGCATAGCAGAGCTCGTCCCTGTAGCGCCTTCTGGCAACCTTTGCATAAGACGGCGGCTCCTTACCGATTGTTGCTACTGCCTTCCTCTTACGCGAAGGCCGGGTGTTTCTTATGGGATTCCCAGTCTTGACGGAAGATTTCGGTGTAGCGCCCGTCTTCTCGATATTAGAGCCAGCTTCGCCACCCTCAGTCGATAGATTCTGTTGACAACTCCCTTGACTAGGGGTCATGCTTAGCCTTCTCTTGCTATCGGTCGACGTGAAGCTCGTTTTCTTTTTTGCAGGTTTGGCATTGGTCTGCTCCTCCAGAGACCTTATCCTCTTCGCCGCTTCCGAGGATGTGGAGGGAAGGTCAGGCTTATCTGATTTTGTTTCTCCGGTTCATCCTTGCCAGTTTTTGCCTTTGTGCCCCAGATAGCTGCTTTCTTTTTGTCGTGAGCTTCGCTATGTCCTTGCTCACTTCTTCCACCATCCTATCGGCCTTGACTATCTATTTTCTGCACTACGTTATATTCGGCCGCACACTTGTTTGCACTACAGTTGTTGCTCTGGTTTCCAGCTCCCGTGGTTTCCATCTACCTTCTACCGGCTGCCTTTGGGAGTCGGTTAAAGCAAATGGGTGCTATCCTTTTAAATATCGCATCAAATTATTTACTGTAAGATTAAAATGCTGCAGTATTTGCATTTGGTCTTTTGAACACCGCAATGGATCAATTTTCCGAGTGTCTTTTTTCAATTTATCGCGTTTTGACGCCATTCAGTTTGTCAAAGCCAGAGCACACCTGAACGACACTGAAGGTGTAGAATACAATTCTGTGTCGTTCAGTGACCGATGACGTTTGGTAAACAAAATCGTTCAATGAACGACAATTATAGACATTGAACTATGTCGTTCACTCGTTCAGTGGACTGACTCGTTTAATTGAACTAGGTCGTTCATGAACCACACAAGACTAATAATCATAATAACACTGTCCAAACATTATTAATTTTATATTTTTGGTCGGGATGCATAGTTTCTGATTGTGGGAAGCCCAATATATCAACTGCGAATAAAATAACCATCCGCGGACAGTCAGCTGGACTATGAAAATTACCGAGTTGCAATGATCTTCTGGACTGATGAACGAAATTATGCGAAATCAGAAAAATGAAGAAAGAACAAGAAATACATGAGCTTGAGCAAATCGAGATGTACAGGCATCTGGATGAAGTCCGGAAATTTTAACAACGAGTAAAACACCAAACCTTTGGTCCTCCTGTAGAGATGATAATGGAAACCTGGTAACAGATACAGATAGCGTGTCGAGGATCTGGAAGGAGCATTTTGCAATGCTTCTGGTATCAAATAGTTGCAGTGAAGGATATACCCCAGAACCAATAAAGGATGATGGTATAGCTTGTATACCACATAGTCAAGATGATACATTATCGGACCATACCAATGCGGCTTAAGGCCTGGCAAATCCACCATTGACCAGATTGTCACTCTGCGCCAAATCCTGGAAAAGACCCACGAAAAACACACCGACACATTTCACCTGTACATTCGTAGACTATAAAGCCGCATTCGACAGCCCTATCCGTTCAGAGGTGTTTAAAGCCATGTCTGCGTTTGGCATTCCTGTAAAATTAATACGGCTATGCAGGATAACTTTAACTGGTACAAGGTCAGCTGTTAGTGTTGGAAAGGATCTCTCGGAGCCCTTTAATACCGAACGAGGATTTAGACAAGGTGAACTACAGCTTTGAGGTTGTCAAAGATTTTAAACACCTTCGTACCGCCATAAATAATACTAATGACAACAGTTTTGAAATGGGGAGAAGGATAGTGTTGGCCAACAGATACTACTATGATCTAAGTTAGCAAATCAGAAACAAGGCCACCTCTCAACAAACTCAATATACAAGACGCTGATATTACCTGTGCTGTTGTATGGATCTGAAGCATGGGTACTTGCGCAGCGGAGACAGCTCTTGAAGTGTGTGAGAGAAAAATTCTCCGGAAGATCTATGGACCGATCTGCGTTGACGGTTAATACTGCCGTCGAATGATCCATGAGCTGTACCATATAATCTCGGACATCGACATAGTCATATTGAGCTCTAGTGACTACGCTGGCAAGGCATTGTTGTGAGAGAGGATGAAGATGCCCCATCTCCAAAGGAATATAAAAGCGAATCAACTGATGGTTCACGCAGAAGAGGAATGCCACAAATTAGATGGAAAGATCAAGTGGAAGACAACACGACGATGGGCCTGGAAATGTTTTTTATGCTCGGTTTATGGAACAAATGTTCTGTCACAAGCCATCTAATTATCAGTAATGAGAAACACATAAGAGGATCGTTTCCACGAAACACATACCTTAGCCCATTGTGTAAAAGCAATAGGGCTGCTACAACAACAACAACAACATAAGAGGATCATGTTTGACTCTGATATTCCTATATAAATTGACATTTTATAAAAAACCAACTTAACAGTCCAAGCCTGAACCCTTATTAGAACCGTTTATTAAAAATTATAAAATTCCAAATTTCCCTCTACCTATATTGATAGATAGCTTTGGAGCGCTAGTTTTATTTCTGTATTGAGTTCCTGAAACTAAAATTCTTTATTTAAATATATGTATGTATGTTTTTATAACAGCATCCAAATAAATACAAAACCCTCATAATAATGATTTATAACAATACTGTGTATAAATCGATATGTATACACGTTTATGTGTTTGAGTAAGGGGATTTTTAGCAACTGTTGGTTTGGGTTCAGTTTCTTATCTATATAAACATGCATATTTTTATTTGCAAAAAAAAAACAAATAAAAATACAAAAATATTCGGTAATTTACCCTTAGCAGTGGGATTTTGTTGTTCTCATCACAAATCTTACTATAAAATCGTTTAATCTCAACAACATCTTTACAGTTTTCAACAGCTTATTCTTGAAGTAACAGACCTGAAACAGATTTCTAAAAAATAAAATGAAATTTATTACCCTTTTGGCTGCACTTGTGGCATTGTTTGCTATCTGCAACAACGTCTCGATGGTATCGGCCTCGCGGGATTCCAGACCTGTCCAACCCAGAGTTCAGCCGCCCCCACCTCCACCCAAACAGAAACCATTCATCTACGATGCACCAATTAGAAGACCAGGTGGTCAGAAGACAATGTACGCGTAGAATGGAAATAATTTGTTATTAATAATAAATTTAATTTAAAAATATTGGAAAACAAAAGTAATAAAATTAATAGAATTCATGAAATCAGAACTTGGTTTTATTTGGGTCGGAAGCCAGACATACTACGATAACAAATTTTCCTTTATGCATTGCATTACCTGGCTTATGACAGAACGGTTGCTTCATAAGCCGAGCTTAAAAAATATTTCCAGGCGTGCCGGGCTTGTGCACATCTCATCCAATTTGAAAAACCATGTTCGGCAATGTTGTCTACCACTTGATCTTTCCATCGGCTTCCTCTTCTGCGTAAACCATCACTTGGGTCGTTTATATGTGCTTTTTGAACTGAGACATATTCGTCCATTCTCACGTAGTCGTTTCAGCTCGATCCGTCTGACTATGTCGATGTCCTAGAATAGATGGTACAGCTCATGGTTCATTCGACGGCGATATTCACCATCGGCCCATAGATCTTCCGGAGAATTTTTCTCTCAAACACTCCAAAAGCTGCCTCATCTACTTGCGCAAGTACCCATGCTTCAGATCCATGCAACAGCACGGGTAATATCAGCGTCTTGTAGAGTGTGAGTTATGTCTGGGGAGAGGTGGTCTGGCTTTTGATTTGCTTACTCAGACCATCGTAGCATCTGTTGGCCAGCACTATTCTTCTCCGGATTTCAAAGCCAATGTCATTAGTTTTGTTTATGGCGGTACCGAAGTATATAAAATCGTTCACTACCTTGAAGCTGTTGTTCTCTTGTTCAACAGTTGGTCCGAGTCTGCTGGACGCCTTGCGCGTTGATACCATGAGATTGGTCTTTTCGCCATTTACTGCCAGTCCCACTTTGGCAGACTCCTTCACAATTCGTTCAAAGGTGGCTGTTACCGCTCGTAATATTCGACCCATGATGTCGATGTCATCGGCGTAGGCGTCATTTCAAGAAGGATGTTTAACAGGTCACACGACAACCTGTCACCTTGTCTGAATCCTCGTTCGGTATTGAAATGCTCCGAGAGGTCCTTTCCGACTTTATCCTGCATATCCATATTAATTTTGCGGGAATGCCAAACGCAGACATGGCTTTAAATACCTCTGAACGGCTGTCGAATGCGGATTTATAGTCGACGAATAGGTGGAATGTGTCGATTGGTTTTTCGTGGTTTTTTTCTAGATTCTGGCACATTTGTACGGTCAAATAATGTCATTGGTTTCAGTCGTTCACACAGCAACATCATCTGACCACCGGTTTTGAATAGTTCGGGTGGTAATCCATCGGCACCTGCTGCTTTATTGTTCTTCAGCCGATCAATTGATATTCTGACCTCATCTTGGCTAGGTGGTATACTCTATATACCGTCATCTCTTATTGGTTCTGGGTAATTTTCTTCACCGCCACTATTTGATACCAGAAGCTTTTCAAAATGCTCCTTCCAGATCCTCAGCACGCTATCTGTATCTGTCACCAGTTTTCCATCTTCATCTCTACAGGAGGATGTGCCTGCACAAAGCCTTCGGTTTGGTGTTTTACTCGTTGCTAAAATTTCCGGACTTCATTCTGACTCCTGTACATCTCGATTTCCTCCCGCTCACGTTTTTCTTGTTCTTTTTTCTGAAAATACGTTTCTCCTCTCTCCCTTTCTTCTTGCAGTACGGAAACTGATCAAACGTTAAAACCAGCGAATGAAGTCCTTATGGTGAACAAATACAAAAGCCTTTAAAGTTTTGTAAACGGTAATGGAATGTTTAATTGGGCAGAGGTGCATTGATCAGGAGAGAATTCTAAAACTATAACCGTTCGAGGAGGATAGTGATGGCCAACCGATGCTAATATGGTCTGAGCAAACAACTCACAACTCCCGCCAGGCCAAACTCACACTCTACAATAAGCTGATACTACCCGTGCTGTTATATGGATCTGAAGCATGGGTACTTGCGCAAGTAGATGAGGCAGCTCTTGAGTGTTTGAGAGAAAAAATCTACGCGCCTGGAAATCTTTTTTAAGCTCGGCTTATGGAACGAAAGTTCTGTCACAAACCCGCTAAGTATGTAAGTAAGTAATATCCGTTTGTCAGTTGTAATCAAGATAAAGGCGCGTTTAGACTTGTTAATTGAGGTACCAAATCCCAGCTGTTAATACTAGTTTTAAAGTGACATGAAGTTGATGTGTCAGCTGTTACTGTTTACGTATACATACACATTTCACTGATTCCATAATTTATTTCGCAATTTTTTAATCATAATTTTCATAAATCTATTAAATTATTGTGTTTTGGCTGTGTTTTTATACCCTCCACCATAGTATGGAGGGTATATTAATTTTGTCATTCCGTTTGTAACTCATCGAAATATTCATTTCCGACCCTATAAAGTATATGGGCAATATTGCCAATTTTTTAATATTCCATTTTCAAAAAATCAGCTTTTTTGTTTTTGTGGCACATCAATGATTTTGGTACACGAAAAATTTTCTAACTCCGAAACCGTTCGCAATCAAGTAATCTAAACACCATGATGAATCAAATGATATCAAAATCAGCGTCAACAAAACAAGATATTGAGGAAAAATATTTGTTTTTGGTTCGAAAAAATAATGTCATCATATTTATTTTTTTTAATTTTATACAAGAAATTTCAGAAAAAAAATGTTGGATTTATTCTGCTATTTTACCCGAATTTCGCCGAAAATTTTACATATGTATATAAAAATAATCACTTTTTGTGCATAAGTATACGCCTTGCGGATTATATCAAGACCCTTCCGATAAATCTTGGAGTTCTATAAATAGGAATATATCTTACAACAAAACTATACTATAAAATATACATTTTAAATTGCGTATATATCGCGTAATTCTCAAAATCGTTTGATGCGCATGCGGTTTCCAGGAAGTAATGAAGTTTATCTTCCAATCCATATATATTTTGCGAAATTTCATTTGGCGGCTAAGATGTGCCACACGTTGCATTGAAGTACCCAAAAAATCGTAAAACGCGAATAATTTCCGAAAACTCCATATGCCATTAACGCGCATCCGATTTCGGTGTGCACCCTAAAAAAATACATCGATATATGCCGATTTCAATGTGGTCCATTAAGAACCATGGATGTGCCACCTCACACTATTTTTGAGATAAATTGAGTACATCTCTCTTTCGGCTGAAGTTTTTAAAGTTATCTTCGAAAAAGATCAAAATCCGTATGAGGTCATTTATTGAAGCGGAAATGATCTACGGAAAATGCAATTAAATCCGCGATATTTTCAAATCCGCCGTTCTAGTAGATGGATTTTCACGAAAAAGATTTTATATCATCCGAAACGTAAAAAACCTTATTGATCGCGGGTACCCATATCATTCAGTTGACAGATCTAAAAAATGAGTATTACTCTAAAGCTGTGCATACTACATACACAAAATACATATCAAATTACGCAGATTCGCGACTACAATAATCTTATAATCGGTTTTTATAAATTCCTGTTTGCATATTAAAGCTAGAAGTAAAATTAAGAAAACACTCAAAATCGAGCTTCAAAATGTCAGCATCATTTAAAGGTAGATGCAGTTAAAATTTTAAAAAATGATACATAAGTGGCGTAGTCCCCATTTTGTTGGCTTCTAGTTTTACTTTGACACGAAGACCGTGAAATGAGTGGCTTAGTCACAAATCGATAGAGAACATAAAAAAACTGGTTCGCCTCAACCTGTTTTTACACATTTTTTTACATTAAAGTAGACACAGCTTCCACCAAAATAAAGTTTGGAGGTCAATATCATGAACAGTTTGCAACGACAGATCAATTAACCCAAAACTATTCACTTTTATTCATATACTGAAGTAATTCCCGATATATAAAGGGGTGAACCTCCGCTTCAGCTATGTTAAAAAATTGGCAATATTGCCCATATATATTCTTGATCAGGGTAAAATTCTAAGACGATCTAGCCATGTCCGTCCGTCTGTTGTAATCACGCTATCTTCTGAAGGAATTGAGATAGGGTTCTGAAATTTTGCATAGGGTTGTCTTTTGTCTGCAGGCAAGTCAAGTTCGAAGATGGGATATATCGTACCACGTTTAGGCATAGCTCCCATATAAGGATACCCGCCAAATTGCGGTATTTTTGGGTTCCTGAGCGAGTTTTTTAGCCGAATTCGCTGAAATTTGGTACTTTGGGTTCTTATTGGGCCTAAACATAGGTTCATTTTTTCGGGTAACCCCCATATAAGGGTACCCCCAATTTTCGGTATTTTGGTGTTCTTGAGCGCATTTTTCAACCGAATTCGCTGCAATTTGGTATTATGTAGTCGTATATGGTAACAAATCTCTCCACCAAAAATTATTAATATTCGCCCCCTTTTTGGGCTAGTCCCCATATAACCCCGTTTTTTATATTAAAATCGTTACCTAATTTGTTCTGTGTTTTGGGTTTGGTTCTAAGACTCTGTTGTAATATTTTCACCTGCGGAGGACCTCGAGATAAAAACTAGAACGTAAGGTTCGATAATGAACTATAACCCGCATTTAGACCTAGCCCCTGTGTGGGAGGTACCAGAAGGAATGGACCGGTATTCCCCACATTCGAAATGGAACTAAATTTGGAAGAAATAGTAAGATGGGCAAAGTTTGGATGAAAACTAAATTTTCTGAAACGGATTTTGTCCAAAGAAACATGGTGTCTAAAACAAATATATTTCGATGAGGCACATTTTCACCGTGTCAAAGTGTATACACTCTCATTAGCCATAATAGTACGTTTACATTAAACCGGATTTCGTTAACGCAGAGGGTTTCAATTGTCAATTCCTTTGGATATATGTCAAATAAATCCTCATAAAGTAGGTTAACCCGGTAAAAAGTTCTAATGTATATGCCGTTTAAGGTTGAGGGTAATTTATCCATTTTGAAATTTGTATTATGGTTTACATTCCCTATATTTTCATTTCAAGTACCTATCAGTATATCTATGGTGGAGGGTATTCAAAGTTCGGCCCGGCCGAACTTAACGCTTTTTCACTTGTTCCTATATGATATCAAAGAAAATAGTAAAATCGAGTAGATTCTTGCAGTACGGGAATAGACCAAATATTACTACAATATAAAACGGCATATTTTTGGTCTGTTCCCGTACTGCAAGAATCTACTACTTTTTACTTCAATAACGAATTTTCCTTTATGATATCGAAGAAAATAGTAAAATCTAGTAGATTCTTGCAGTACGGGAACAGACCATTTGTCAAGCATTGTTGATAGTAAATCCTATTAAAATTATGAAAATGTTGATTGAAAAATTGCCACAGAAATTACGAACCGATAGAAACGTGTATGTATACGTAAACAAATAAAAGCTGACAAATAAGCTGTATATAATTTTAGTCATAATTAGAGCAGAGGGATTATGGAATAAATATCACATATAAGGGTTTCGGAGACGCTGATTACGATTTTGCTAGTAAAAAGTAAAAATTCAATTCAATTTGAAAGAACTCTCAATGAATTAACCTTCGAAACTAATGCGGATTTGTTGGAGTGTTTGGTGGACGACTGGAAGAGCCACCATTCAATTTTAACAGGCGCGTGGCTTCATATTTTGATGTACTATCCGAAGAATAGAGATATTCTGGAGAAAATTAAAGAGGTAAATCATCAATACGAAATAGCGAAGTGGGAACTACTTAAAAAAATTGGAAGATATTGCTGGGAGAAGCCAATCAGGAAATAATGTCTGAGAAGTGTGAGCCACCAATTGGTAATTGTGTGGCAGAGATGAAGATGAAACAGTCGGATAATGGCGATGAGCGGACAATTGGGTATGTAAGCAAAGGCCAAGAAGATTGCGGCTATAAATCCTGAAGGTGCGACCGGGAAAATGAAGCCCGTGGACAAGGGTGACGTTCATCGCAAGAAGGAAGTGGTGGTTATGACGACGCTTGCCGATGATCCAGCATAGCATTAAAGCGCTAAGCAGAATGCTCGCGTTGAGCCATCCGTTGCGTTATGTGTTATCGAAAATACAACAACCACAAGGAAACGATAACACCAACGCCTGAGTTTGATGTGCGCTGCGCTTCGGAGTTAAAAATATTTTAACTTTTTGCGTGCGTTAACGCGATAACAAAAAACGCTCAACGCGAACATTCTGTTTAGCCCTTAAGGGCTAAGCGTTTTTTGTTATAGGGTTAACGCACGCCAAAAGTTAAAATATATTTAACTCCGAAGCGCAGCGCACATCAACTTCGAGCGTTTGTGCTATCGTTTCCTTGTGGTTGTTGTATTTTCGATAACACATAACATAACGGAGAACACAACGGCTCAACGCGAGCATTCTGCTTAGCCCTTAAGTGTGTAAATGCACAATGATCGAATAATTCGTGCTTTCACTCCGTATCAACCATAAAGATCTCTCGTTTATCAATATCAAAATGACATGAGATCGTTGGCTTTTGTATTATGGATATAAAACAACAACGACATATCTTCATTAAATTTAAGGTATAGCCGATTTGTTTTAAAAACGTGATTATAGTCTCCAAAATACCAAATAATGAGTTCCATTTATATGGGACCTATAGTAGTTTAAAACGGCATGTACACTAGAACTTTTTCACCGGGTTAACCTACTTTATGAGGATTTATTTGACATATATGCAAAGGAATTGACAATTGAAACCCACTGGGTTAACGAAATCCGGATAAATGTAAACGTACTATAAATTTAACCGGATTTCGTTAACCCAGTGGGGTTAACGAATCTTACACCCAATGATAATTCAAAACACTAAGTTACAGGCAATTTAGTTGAAAACACGTTCAAAATCCCTAAAAAAAAAACTCAAATTGGGAGGCACTGCTTGGCACTAGGTTCTGAAATTAATTTAAAAAAATCGTATTTATGCGTTTTATATAACTTTTTGATTATTATCTTCTAATTCCTAAAAATGTTCACTTTCATTTTTGGTCTGTTCCCGTACTGCAAGAATCTACTAGATTTTACTATTTTCTTCGATATCATAAAGGAAAATTTGTTATCGTAGTAAAAAGTAGTAGATTCTTGCAGTACGGGAACAGACCATTTAATTGCCAGTTCTATTCGTTTAATTGACCGCCATTTCAAGTTAATACTACGTTTTTCCTCTCTACCTGAAATGTACTTTTTTGGTCTGTTTCCGTACTGCAAGAATCTTCTATTTTTTACTACGATAACGAATTTTTCATTATGATGTCGAAGAAAATAGTAAAATCTAGTATAGTGCGGTCGTTCAAAAGCGCACATATTTAAATTCAACTCATTGTAATTTAATCGTTGTAATCGTTATCGATTTTATATTAGTATTTTTTTAATTATCGAAGCTTGGCAACCCTTGTCCCATAACGGACTTTTTTCTAAACAATAACAAAAAACTTGGCGTGCCTTGGAGAAAAATTCGTTTGAATTTCATTTTGTGAATCTGTTTACATTTTTTATTTAATCAAGAAGCTCCCATTTTCGTTTCCATACCATGAGCGATTCAACAGCAAAAACTAAAGTGCGTGGACGTCGTAAGAAAATGACCGTTCCAAATACAAAAGAAAGCGACTATGAATGGTCGGTGGCGAATAAAAAAGATATCGATCCTTGCGATTGTTTATACGATGGCTGTGAGGGATGCTGGTATCCCTGCGACAGATGTGGCAGTACCAAATGTTCAACATTTTGTCGTCAGCGACGTCGTGAGGCGCCATGGGAACAGCAATACATTGAATGGAAGCGATCGCATTAGGACGATGCACAGGATTGTATTCTAACAATTGAATTGGTATTTGTTTTTCTTTTAATTTCTCGTCCTTAGATGTTTTTGTACGTATATGAATTTGATATATTTTATTTTTAGTAGCTCTGAATTCTTTTAATTTTATGTTTTGGATAATTTTAACATGGGCTTTATTTAATGTGAAATAATTGTTTTGTTTTTTATAGAAACGAATAAATTATATTTTGTTCTTAACAACGCAGTACTGAGTATTTTGGTAGAAGAAACTCTTGAGTAGTTTTCTAGGAATAATGATCATGGATTGCGAATATGACTAACAAAATAGGAGGTAAGTTATTTGTGTTATCCTGAAATTTTCGTACCACGTTTTTAAATATTCAAATTTTATTTTTTAATCTCTTGAACTCCCAAAAAATGGTCCAAATTGAACCAAACGAGATTTATTTTAAAGATAATTTGATTATGTTTAAAAATGTGTAAATTCGTTTATTTTGTAGTATTTACTTTAGGTATGATTTATCTATAAAAATAATACATCGATATTGATTTGAAAACATCCTTAATTACCAACATAAGTTCTTATATGTTGATAACATGTTGGATGTTAATTTTAAATTTCAATTAGAAATTTTAAAATCATAGCTACATGAGAGAAAGTCATTTTTTTATCAGCTGTGAACTGTATCAAAACTTCATCCTGTTAATGTACAAATCTGCAAATGTTTCAAATATCCTGAAATGTCCGGAAGTGCAATTTAAAATCCCCGGTTGCCCTGTGTGATGTAGACTTTCAAAAATATTCTTCTTCCAAAAATTATTTAAAATACCAATTTATTAACTCTGACCTTGCAGATATTATTTAAAAGTTTACTTCAATGGACCTGAGTGTTTTTTTTAATATTCAGGTTTATAGCCCTGAAGCAGGTTGTTGTTCATCCGAGGACCTCATGCGAGATTTGGCTTTCGAAGTTGCAACTGCCGCAGAGGTTGACCTAGCTGTCGCGAGCTCCTGTTTCGTGTGCGCCACCTGCCAAATTGTCATGACCTTGGATTTCGGTTTCGACATTTCGGCAGTGGGTGGATTTACAGACGAAGGTTGTGCCTTATCAGCTTTCCTGGAGGTCTCTTAACGTGCTCCCCTCGGGGCTGACTTCGAATCCCTTACCCTCAGTTTCGTGGATGATGGTGTCAGGGATTTCTTGCGGCTGAGGTTTTCCTTGGGGGTGCTGAAGGCTTAGAAGTCCTAGCCATCATTGTCTTAGTTGTGCTCGAGCCACTCACAGTCTTCTCCTCTTTTAAAGGGGCTACCACACATGGTGTAGGAATTCTATCAATTAAGAAGACCCTGGCAATATCATTCGGATAGTTCCAGAGAACTTTCGGATGAATTTGGGATTCCACATAATTAGAAGGAACTCCTTATCCGTTATCGAGTCACTATCCCGTCCGATAAAGAGATTGGAGTAATTAACCGTTCTCCGGTTCGGCTCTAAAGAAGTTAGATTTTGTGAGCTCTAAAGAAGTTAGATTTTGTGAGGATTTCAGGTCGGCCATGGCATAGCTTCTTATTAAGGCAAAGGTTCGGCAACTAAGCCTGAGGCACCCAGGTATCAACAAGGCTCCGTTTAATACAGTCGGGACGCTGACTACAAACCTAAACACTGATGTGTACGAGGTCTCCTAACACCCCAGCGTTAGGAAAGTCACTTGGGAAGGTAGTGGCCTAAAACCTTGGAATTGGATATTTGATATTATCGCCTCGTCTGTCCTGGGATCATAGGCACTAGGTCATTTCCTTCGAGTCTCTCCCCCGGACCCGCTGATTGCCAGCGATTGTTTATTTGATAATCACAGTTACCCAAGAAATAATATTGGGCTTCCCATTATCCGCAATCTGTGGAAGAGTCTGTTAGCATTCAGGTTGTGTAATATTTGGTTCAAATCGGACAATCTATTCGCTTGATGTTTGATTTATAAATATTGAATATTTTTCCCGTCTTCAGACTGGATCTGGGCTTGGTAAAGACAATAGGTTGTTCAAAGTTTTGGTTCAAATTGCATAGTCCGTTCCCATGATATAAAATTAATTTCTAGCACAATTTTGACCATTTTGTGGGGCAGGTACCAGAAGGAGTGGACCGATCGAACTTGACCATCTATCAACTTGAACTAGATTTTATTACAATATGAAAAGTTTTGATGAAATCGATTACTCCCTTTGAGTGTTATCGTGTGCACCAGCCGAAGGACATTTGCCAATCGACTCCAAATTGTCTGAAACGGATTTGGGCCAAAGAAACATGGTGTCTAAAACCAATATTTCGATGAGGCACAATTTTGCCGTATCAAAGTCTATATACATACCCTCATTAGCCATAACCTGAGAGTATAAAGATATTCTTCAGAAAAATCGACGCTTATGGCATTAAAAAGTCCTGCAACAAATACCTATAATTTTGGCTCCGAGATTGTCAAATATTCTTGTTTCGATGTTCTTTGAACAAATAGTTTTCATAAAATCCACGAATATAGTTCCGATACACCTTGAAAAATTTTTCTTTACAAAATCCTCACTTAATGCTCCGATATTGCTTGAAAAATATTCATTAAACAAATTATACTTATAATTCCGGTAGTCCTTATAAAATATTCTTAAAAAAATCTAGACTTTGGCTCTGATATCCTTGAAAAAATATTTTCTAAAAACACATATACTCCTTGAAAAATATTATTTAAAAGATCCACGATCCGATATCTCTAAAAGCAATATTCTTTAAATCTCCCCTTGAACACCTCTAAAAAAATAGTCCTAGAAAATATTCTTTAAATAAAGCCTCAAATTTATCTCTGACAACATTTTATCCCCAATTTTATAAACCAAAATAATAGATTTATGTTTTCTTATATCATTTGTAAATTTATTTCATTTCGTTTTCTTTATTTTCTCAAATAATAAATAACTTAATACATATAACAATGGACCCAAATAACGATCAAATAACGGTCCCTCAAATTAATGAACTCTGCGACCATTGATGCACTTCGGTAGGCAGAGCCTGATAACGTTGTACCGCCTGATTAATTTGTCCATATGTTAAGACCATTTTATGCATTTCAAATTCTTTCTGCACTTTACATGTTGTGGCCGTCAGGGGTAATAAAATTTCCATATTGCGTAAATGTTCAAATGCCTTTAATGCCACCGGCCGTTCAATACCCTGCATGGTCGATGACACTTTGGCGAATTTATTAAAACGTGAAAATATTATTTCAAAATTGAATGGATCACGATCATAGATTTCCGAATGATGTTTCATGGCAATGACCAGACATAGCTCCAATACAGATAGGCCACATAATAATTCAACTTTTTCATCCATTTCATAGGTGGCAGTTAACTGGGCAATATGTTCGGCTGTAATTTGTTCCTCAATCCGATGGTTTGTTTGCATTTGACACACCAAACGGAAAATGAACGTTTTGAGAAATGCTTGACTAACATCAAAATCGAATAGGGCCTGTAGGGATTTAACCACTGAGGGGGTTTTTATTAACTCTGCAATATGTTTGTTCCATGTCTCCACATATTTCTTATTAAATTTATAATTGGAGGGTTGAAAATGACTGCGATGAAAGGTCAATTCACTGGAATGTAAATGTTTGAGTGCGCCAACTCGATCGGCTAATTCTTTTAATTGTTTGTCACTGGGTATGGTTAAAAGTTCAGCAAACAGCTTAACATATTCATCAAAATCTTCAGCATTTGGAAATATAAATACTTGGCGATGTGAAAATCGAGATTTTACACGTTTCTCCAATAGTTCAATAACATCTAAACGACAGGTTACACCCAGAACACAAATCGGTGCCTGGGCACTTTGTGATACGTCAAAGAGATTATAGAGAAGAGTTTGATTGTGATGTGCACAGAATAAATCGAATTCGTCCAATATAAATACTACACTTTTCGAGCGTTTATTTCCCGCCTTCAAGCAGGCAAGTAAAAATGCCAAATTTTCGGCGAATGAACCGAATACCTTGCCATCGGTGGCATTTTCCAATTGCATTTGTACCGTAACAGATTTCAGGGCCAGGCGATCATCTGTATGTAGATTACCATTTAGATGGACAATTAATGTGTTTTGAATGAAGTCCTTGTTTTTCATTAAATCCGTCAGGACAGCATTGACAAGCTAAATTAAATGAATAATTATTTAAATGTATATATTCAATTGTTAGAAAATGCCATCAACTTACTGTTGTCTTTCCTGATCCTCGTGGTCCTATCAACAACATCGAATTCGATTCACCCATTTCGGCGGTCCTTTGCAGCAATTGTCTGATATTATCCCGTTCATTTTCATGGCCACGAAAAGTGCTGTAATCCCTCTGTAAACGTTCTTTGAGAAATTTCCTCGTTTTCAATATTTCTTCACTATCATCAGGCATTTTTATTATTATTTAATCTTTTATTAGATGTTTTTTTTCAATTGATTTGTTTACAATATTCCGTTTGTTTACTGATCCCAAACTAATGCTCTGCTGCCGCCAATTTTTGCAAGAGCATAAACTATCGATAACATGTATGATCGATAGATGAGAAAATAAGTGAATAAAGTGCATTGACTACACATCGAATTAATGACAATTGAAGGATGCCATATTTTTAAAAAAGGACGTTTACTTCATAAAAGTTGTCTGTTTATTCGATATTTGGTAGTAATTGTTACTAAATATTGTCTGTTTACCCAAAAATCGAAAAGTTTATATGTTATCGAAAATACTACAACCACAAGGAAACGATAACACAAACGCTTGAAGTTGTTGTGCGTTGCGCTTCGGAGTTAAATATATTTTAACTTTTTGCGTGCGTTAACGCGATAACAAAAAACGCTCAACGCGAACATTTTGTTTAGCCCTTAAGTCATAGAGAAAGTTTGATAGTTCAACAACAAAAAACTTACATAGGCCTTGAAACATACCGGAGTTTACTAAAATAATTTTATGCAGTAAAATTTTGCAAACACTGTAATTTTTGAATCAGTTGTTTTATGCCCATAGACAAAAATAATGTGCCAGAAGAAGTACAATTTAATGGAAGATAATTCGGGAATTTGTAGATTATTAGCTGAATGTTGTCTGTTTACTTTTCTCAATATTCATGCAAAAGGTTTACTCTCTGAAATACAACTTACTGAGTAAATGTTGCTGGAAAAGTAACTAGACACAGCTAATAATACGTCATAAACGACAGCCTGTTTTTCAGTCAAATTTGAAGGACCGATCGGTTAAAGTTTTAATTGTTAGTATCCCCAAAAAGTTTAATACTTATAGAACAGTTATCGGTACAAAATCTGTAAAACGGAATTTACATTAGAACTTTTTGTCGGGTTAACCTCGTCTATGAGGATTTATTTGACATATATGAAATGTAATTGACGATTTAGATATGTTGGGTATATAATCTTCATCGCTAGGAAGAAATCTCACTATTGAGAAAATTTTCATTTTCTGAAGACTGATATTCAAGAGAGATTAAAAAAATGTGTTGAAAGAATTATTACCAAGAGACCATGGAATTTGACACGGCAATATTTCAAATGGGCTTTAGTGTGAATGACTTACATATATGTTTACTTCGGAAAGATATAGTCCGGAACAAGGTCGTGTAAGAAGCAATCGTTATCGGCTATTTTGGTTAAAAATCCCCCAAACTGTCATTTTTTTATTAATTTCTCTTACGAGATGATAATTTTTCTGTGATAATTTTTCAAAAATTTTCAGCTGTCACGCTGATCTGAATTGGTTCGATTGTAGTAGTGTAGGTCATAAATTTACAAAATTTTTCTTCAATGGTGGAAAATCTGTTTTTCAGATTTTTACCCAGTTAGTCGCAAAATTCAGTCTTATTTTGGATATTCGCTAGGGAGATATCTCGCTTGTGAAATATTTTTCACATTTTCGCCTTATTCTGAGTAAATAGGGAGAAGCAAAAAATGCGAGAAGCGGATTCTAACTTTCGCAAATGTTGGTTGAAAAAAGATTCGTTTGCCCTATTGTAATTTAAGTTGTAAGGTGTGTTCTCACATTGAAATTTAATTTTATAATATTTATCAATATTTTATTTATTGATTTGTTTTTAAAAAAATTGTTACATTTTATTGTTATTTAAACTTTATAACAATACAAATGTGAAATATCAAGAATACGCTGTAATACTGATTTGTACTTAAAAGAAAATAAATTAATGTTTGGGAATAGGGCGGCAACATACAACAGCATTGTTTCGATGTAATTTTGTGCAACAACTACAACAGATTACAAATAAAAGACATTTTTGTATAATGACCTCAACAAACCGCATTGAACGATGTTAAAGACACAACGAAAAATGGGAAGAAATCTGCGATTGTATAAAATCAATTCGCAGTTTATTATTTTACTGCATTGATTGCGTTTTTATTTAATTTCGATAATTTATCTCCCCAAATTCTTAAAGAGTCAAATTTCCTTTATTTCGTTCTTCAAAACATGCTCACAATAATTAAAAAAAAATATTTTTTGTAGCTTTATTACCTTCCATAATTTTTATTCGAGTTTTTCGCGGTTAAGCGGCTCATCAGGCAAAATTGGCTGTGTTTTTGTCCATAATTTTAATATATTTTTTCAAACTAGTCTTAAATATTCTTTATTGCTTTTATAAATTCCGTGGTAATATTTGGTTGATCATGCATTTTTATCAAAAGGATTCCAATGGCATTTTATTTGTTGTTTTTAAGTTAAAAAATATGCATAAAACCGTTTATAGTATTCAAAAATCGTCATTTTTATACCCTTCACCACACTGTGGTACAGGGTATTATGTCTTTGTGCATATGTTTGTAACAGGCAAAAATAATCGAGATAGACCCATGGTTCCTTTTGAGAATATGCATAGAATCATTTCTAAGTCGATTTATGCATGTCCGTCTGTCTGTCCATGTTAAATTGTAAACAAAGTACAGGTCGCATTTATGATCCGAATTGGATGAAATTTGGCATTGGTCACTTATTCGGCCCAAGACGAACCCTATTGAAATTGGGAAAAATCGGTTCAGATTTAGATATAGCTCCCATATATATATTTAACCGATTTAATGTAAAAGGTCCCTATATATCTTTCGATTTGGACGACATTTGGTACAGCCTAATCATTTAGGTCTAGAATGATGTCTGCCAAGTTTCGAGAAAATCGGTCCAGATTTAGATATAGCTCCCATATATAGTTTCGTCCGATTTCATGTAAATGGTGCCCCAAAGTCCCTATATATCTTTCTATTTGCACGAAATTTGGCATAACGTACTGAATTGAGCCTAGAATGATGTCTGCCAAGTTTCGAGAAAATCGGTCCAAATTTAGATATAGCTCCCATATATAGTTTCGTCCGATTTCATGTAAATGGTGCCCCAAAGTCCCTATATATCCTTCGATTTGCACGAAATTTGGCATAACGTACTGAATTGAGCCTAGAATGATGTCTGCCAAGTTTCGTGAAAATCGGCCCAGATTTAGATATAGCTCCCATATATAGTTTCGTCCGATTTCATGTAAATGGTGCCCCAAAGTCCCTATATATCTTTCGATTTGCACGAAATTTGGCATAACGTACTGAATTGAGCCTAGAATGATGTCTGCCAACTTTCGAAAAAATCGGTCCAAATTTAGCTATAGCTCCCATATATAGTTTCGTCCGATTTCATGTAAATGGTGCACCAAAGTCTCTATATATCCTTCGATTTGCACGAAATTTGTTATAACGTACTTAATTGAGCCTAGAATGATGTCTGCCTAGTCTGATGAAAATCGGTCCTGATGTAGATATATCTCCCATATATAGTTTCGTCCGATTTTATGTAAATGGTGCCCAAAGTCCCTATATATCTTGTCAAAGTCCCTATACATGTTAGTCAGATTGACATCAAATTTTGCACATCGTACAAAATTGAGCATAGAATAACGTAGTTGCGTTTTCTAGAAGTACAGACATAGCCCAACGGATGACTTATTTATATTAGTTTGAAGTCGATTTACATACTTTATGGATAGATCTAGGTAGATTCACATTTAGATAAATACCACATATTTTATTTCATCCAATTTCATGCTAATAGTCCTGTTTAATATACCCATAGTGGTGAAGGGTATCATATAGTCGGCCCCGTCCGACTTTACTACTTTCCTTACTGGTTTATACTTATATTTTTGTAGTCTCTTTAAATTTATTAGAGAATACAGGGAGTATTCCATAATCACTAAATTTCCAACAAAGTGGATTTTTTTTCGATTTCGAACATGATTCAGAAAGAGAAATGGCGAAAAACTAACAAATTCACGGTGAATTGATGTCAAGAATAAGGCTGATAATTTAATGTTATACACTTCTCTGAAAGAAACTATACATCTGCACCTTGTGATAATTGCAAATAAATTTTCTCTGAATCACCCTGTAATGTCACTCTAAACATTGTTATCGAAATAAGCAACAGTGTGATGGTATTTCTTCACATTGATGGTTAAATGTCAAAATTACCAACCACGCAGCAGCCAGCTATAGAAACTTCTCAGACTTTTTAAGACTCGAGTTTTTTTTTGTAAGAAATTTGGACTGAAATATGCCTCCAAAAAAAGCTCCGGCGACCAGCAAGAAAACCGAACAGAAAAAGAAGGAGAAAGTCATTGAGGACAAGACATTCGGTTTGAAAAACAAGAAGGGTTCTAAGCAGCAGAAATTCATCCAACAAGTTCAGAAGCAGGTGAACAGTGGTGGTCAACATCCACGCACCGATAACAAAAAGAAAGATGAAAAGGAGAAGAAATTGCAGGAGCAGAAGGAATTGGCATTGATCTTCAAACCGGTACAAAAGGTGGATAAGGGCACAGATCCCAAATCGGTGGTGTGTGCCTTCTTCAAACAGGGAACATGTACCAAGGGTGACAAATGTAAATTCTCCCATGACTTGGCTGTGGAAAATAAGGTTGAGAAACGTTCCATCTATGTGGATATGCGTGATGCCGAAGAGGATGACATGAAGAACTGGGATGATGCCAAACTGAAGGAGGTGGTCAATCAGAAACATTCCAGTGAAAAGAAACGACCGACGACTGATATTATTTGCAAGTACTTCATTGAGGCGGTGGAGAAGTCCAAGTACGGTTGGTTCTGGGAATGTCCCAATGGCGAAAAATGCATTTACCGGCATGCTCTGCCACAGGGTTATGTGCTGAAGAAGGACAAGAAGAAGGAAGATAAACCAACGGAAATATCGCTGGTGGATCTGATCGAAAAGGAGAGAGCTGCACTGGGTCCCAATACCACCAAAGTCACATTGGAGACATTTTTGGCATGGAAGAAACGGAAGATCCAAGAAAAGAAAGATAAAATGGCTGCTGATGAGGAACGCAAGAAGAATGACTTCAGCAAAGGCAAACAATTCGGTATCTCCGGTAGGGAAATGTTCAGCTTCAATCCTGATTTGGTTGATGACGGTCCAATGGAGGATGGCGATGCTGCATTCGACACATACAAACGTGAAGATAACGAAGAGGAAGAAGTCGAATACAAAGAATTGGATTTGGCTTCTCTGTCAATGTCCGCCCAGGAGGTTGATGGAACGGGTACACAGGCATCTGAAACACGTCTACAAGAACAAGCCGATGCATTGGAGAAACAAGAAGCAGAAGCGGCCGCCGCAGCTGCTGCAGCAGAAGCTGCCGAAGAGAATGCAACATCTAACACACCTGCCACTGATGCTGCTCCCATCAATAAGGATTTGTTTATGGGATTAGCAGATGAATTAGATGATTTAGATCTGGAAGATGAAGATGAGGACGAAGATGATTAAGCGATAGAGTTCGAAGAGACGTTGTGACATGTTTACAAAACTCAAGTTACTGCTTATCTGATCTGCTGCTTCAACAACCAATAAAAAATAATCTTCTGAAGAAATTTAACAAGAAAACAAAATAATAGTAATAACAGAATGTTATATCAATTTAAAGAATTTTTAATAAAACTTAGTTATTTGTCAATGAGAAAACGACTTAAATTTGAAGAGTGTATTATTCAATTGTTGTCCATGATATATTGCTAATAGATGTTCTCGTTTTGGATCTACAATACAAACTCACAGAATAAACTAGCAAAGTTTTTTTTTTATAATAAGAACTGTATATCATTAGAATTAAATGTTTCTAACATTATAAAAGAATTATGTATTCCTACTCACTTTCTAAATCGAACTTACTTGGGCATAGTTCATTGGATTGTCGTCCTTTCCTTTTAGAATACCGATATCTCGACTGAGTCGATCTAGACATGTGTGTCCGTCCGTCTGTCCATTATAATTTGTTATGTATCAATAGCCACGAAATTTTGTATGTAGAACGAGTTCTGGCCAAAGATATCCCTATTGTTTTTGATAATGATCGGTTAACCAAAAACTTTATATTTATTTGTTTATTTTTTTTATTTATTTTTTTTTTGACGCTATAGAGTCCACAATTATTACCCGAACATCACGAACTTTTACAAACAGCATGGGGCCTGACCATGGAATAAGTATGTCTGTTTTGATGAAGATCGGTTAATCTTTAACGGGTCAAATGAACCCAGACTTTTGTGTGAGAAACTACAAAATTTGTATTCTATGGAGTTTATTTTTAATCCTGAAGGATATAGACCCGAGAGGACCGGTTGACAGTTAAATAGATTCAAATTACATGGTTGTTTGTACTCGAAAAAGGAGTTATGCATAAATATTTACAGAGGTCTGTCTATACTGGAATTGTTTACTATTATCATTATCATACTAGAGGTCGGAAATGTAGCTCTGATGGCTAGGAAATTTTGCATGAAGTGATGGTTATGACCTATAATTTCTGATAATAATCAGGTCGTATTTCAGGGTGAAATAAACCGAAAACTTTATTTTTTCTGGTTTTCTACTCGATCTAGAGGCCACAATTATAAGCCGAACATCACAAATTTTCCATGAGGAAGACGAGCTGACCTACTAATTCGAATGACAGCCTTTTTTGTAAAGTAACAAAATTTGAATCTTCTAGATAATATTTTTAATCCGGGAAATATGACTCGGAGAATGCAGAATGGCGAAATATTACCCCAGTTTCTAAATATAGATCCGCAGAAACTTAGAGCTAAGGGTAGTTGTATAGGATATTATTTGGTCGGCCGCGTCCGACTATACTGCTTCTATACTGTAGTCGGATGATGTCCGATTGAATGTCGTTTTAAATGTCATTCCGATAGTACATTAGGTCTTTACACATGTGTCTGGGTGTTGCACCTTTGATCACAATCTTGTGGCGAGGGCTAACTGTATTAGTTTCCCACAAAAGTGTTCTAGACGTTGAAATTTGAAGATGATTAATTTTAGTCGATTGCAGCAATATTCTCTATTAAGACATTCAATACTGGATCGGATGACTAATTTTATCAATAATGTTTTTTTCGAAATAATTTCATTTTAAATCTACTAAATATAAAAAATTACTGGAGATGCCGGGGATTGAACCCGGGGCCTCTCACATGCAAAGCGAGCGCTCTACCACTGAGCTACATCCCCTATAAAAAACCCGAAAATAATGCAAATTTTGAAAAATCTCATTGGGGGTCTTGAGAACTATTAGGTAGGTTATAGGAAAATTCGTTATGGGGGGATATTTTGTGTGAGAATTTTGTTGAGTTTTATAAAAAAGCGTTATAAAATATATTTACTTATAAAGTCGAATAGGCTTATAACGAACACCGGATATAACAAACTTTTCTTATAGCGAACACATTTCCAGGTCCCGAAGTTTTAAGACACGTTTTTCCTACAATTCTTACTCTTATAGCGAACTACGGATATAAAGAATTTTTTTTATAACGATCCCATCTTTCAGTTTTTATTTAGTTTAATTCGGTTATAACGAACTTGCTATAAATATACAAAATACTTAACGATGACAAACCTCACAGAAGTTAATTTTTACTGTACGGCTTTAAAAAAATAGGTCAGCTGTAATATGAGATTCATTAAAGAAAAGGAGACAAAAGGACACAAAACCTACCAATTTCTAACTGAATATATATTTTTTTGCCTTACCTTGGTTCTAACGAACATCTTCTATAACGAACTAATTTTCTTGGACCCTACGAGCTCGCTTTAACCGTACTCAACTATATAAAGAATGACAGAGTGTTTATGAGCTTTTTCTGTGTAATGAATAATGAATCTGAAAAGACTGTCAAGACTGCATTTGACTGTGGCATAAAATTATATTTGGAGATGCCGGGGATTGAACCCGGGGCCTCTCACATGCAAAGCGAGCGCTCTACCACTGAGCTACATCCCCCATGATTACATAGATTTTAATATAAATTAAAAATTGGACCCTAAACTCCACAGGATAATTGTTGAACTCTAAATTACAAGAATTTTCGTTAATAAATATAAATGTATTTCGATTTCTTCTTTATCATATTGAACCAGGTTTTGTGTACGGGAACAAATCATATGTTTGTAACTCCTAGAAATAATACATTATCGTCCTTATCAAGAACTATTTGTCTATCCTTTGGAACATGACACTGTTCACTACTTGAACCTAGAGCGAACTCTTTGGGAATTGGCGAGTATCGATTCGAAATGAAAATAGCTTCCTTTTATTTCATACGATTTATGGTAATTATTCATCACAAAATAACCAATCTCGATAATCCGGACCTCGCTGACCCGTGTTATCCAGAAAGCATGTATTCTGCGTATTGTATAATCCGAATTGTTTGACTCGAAAATCCGGATTGTGAAGATAAATTATTTTTTATGAGGTTTTTAATTTAAATCGTAGCAAAATTTAGTGCAAATTCGACTTTTTATATTGAAAGTTCATAATTTTAGAATGAATAAGTTAATTTTTTATACCCTACACAACTATGTTTTCAGGGTATTATAGCTTTGTGCAGCCCCGAAAGTTTGTAACGCCGCGAAATATTGGTCCTAGACCCACCTTTAAGTATACCGATCGTCATATTTTGACTAGCTGAGTCGATCTAGACATGTGTGTCCGTCCGTCCGTCTGTTGATTATATTTTGTAAACACGATACAGGCCACAGTTAAATCTTCACGAAATGTGCATGTAGGATGGGTTCTGGCTAATGAAGACCCCTATTGTTTTTGGAAAATATTAATTAATATTTAGGGGATGAAATGGACCAAAAACTTTATTTTTGTCGGTTTTTCTGGTCGCTCCAGAGGCCGCAATTATGACCCAAACACCGCGAATTTTGCGTGGAGAAGGGGATCGGGCCAAAGAATAAGCATGCCTATTTTGATAAAGGTTGGTCAATATTCAAATGAATCCAGACTTTTGTGTGGAAAATGACAAAATTTGTATTCTATGGCGTATATATTTACTCCTGGAGGACATAGATCATGGACAACGCCTATAATTTTCGGTGATGATCAGATAATAATATTTGGATGAAGTGACCCGAAAACTTAATTTTTTGTGTTTTTATGAGTCGGTTTATAGGCCACTATTGAAAGCCGGACATCACAACACAACCCACGGTGAAGGGGATCTGGACAAGTAATTAGAAAAGCTGTACTGAATATTAGTAATATTTGTAGACGTCTAGTCGGTCAAGGGGGTACAAATATCGCTAAATATTGCCCAAGCTCAGAATATCGAACCATAGAAAATTAGATTTTCGTGAAGTTGTGTAGGGTATCATATGGTCGGCCCCGTCCGACTATACTGCTCCGCTCACTGGTTTAAACATACAACTTTTTAAATGATCACTAAATTAATAAAGATTTAACCCAATTTAAAAACCTCGCTAATCCGTAAAATTTGTGCCAATCCGGTTTGGGATCTGCAATCAATTGTCCGGATTAGAGAGATTTTACTGTATAATATATGTTCAAAATTCCTTAGAACACCTCCTCTCTCTTCATATATGATTTGGAGGATGTTACATTGCTTTTGGAAGAGTAAATCTGGACATTTGTGCAATGATGCCCTTATTATCACTACTCTTATATAAATTATACAGAAGTTTCTTTGCATTAATCACAATACCTTTTTTACGGATGCCTGTGATTGCATCTAAAAATTTGCTGGAGATGCCGGGGATTGAACCCGGGGCCTCTCACATGCAAAGCGAGCGCTCTACCACTGAGCTACATCCCCTATGGAATTAGAACTTGGAATTATTTTTAACTTATAATCGAAGACTATATTCCGCAGCAAAATAATACAAGTGCTGGCAATTATCGAGTTTAATTAAAGAAATTTAACTCAAAGCCCTTGTTGAATACTGAATCTCCAATGAAATCTCCCTACCAAAATTAATTTACATATCGGATTTATATTTTTGATTCTGATTAGGTGGTGAATCTCCCTACCAAAAAGTTATTATTGGTGTATTCCTAGGTATAGCCGATACCGGGTATTTTTTGTTTGCCTGATTTGCCTGATTTGTCTGTAATTCGACATTTTGATTTTATAGCAAATATTCCTCTCAAATTTACCAATGTAGCGCCCATTTAATGTTTACCAAATATTTTGAGATTTTAGGAATAGGTTCTATTAAAAACACAATTTCAAAATAACTAACACGTTCTTCACACACCCTCTATATAAGGATGGGAATGGAAACATTACAAATACATATATGTATTCCTATGGTGGACCGTCTAACAACCAATATGGAATGAAATATCAGAAGGTATTCTAATAGTAGATCAAAAGATTTCCAATAATACCATAAACCGACTTGATAAGGCTAACTTGCTCAGCTCAATTGAAATAAAAATAAATCTCCTAATAAAATAGTTAATACGACTACGCTTACACGTTGATGAAACATTATTAAACTGTATTCTTAAGGATATTTAGAGAACATAAGACCAGGTTCAAAATTTGTCTTTATCTCTTTTTTTTATATTACACCTACATAATCAATGCCCGACTCAATTTTTATCTAAAAATTTGGAGATGCCGGGGATTGAACCCGGGGCCTCTCACATGCAAAGCGAGCGCTCTACCACTGAGCTACATCCCCTATGAAAAGTAAACGGCTTTTTACATCTTTTTGAATTACCAAATCATGCTGATAATCAAAAATTATAAAAAATTTCTGGAGATGCCGGGGATTGAACCCGGGGCCTCTCACATGCAAAGCGAGCGCTCTACCACTGAGCTACATCCCCTACCATTATCTTTCTATGCAACTATTTCCAGTCGATCTATTAGGCATTTTAATTGTAATAAAAAGTTGGATTTTTGAATTTGGAAAAAAATCTGGAGATGCCGGGGATTGAACCCGGGGCCTCTCACATGCAAAGCGAGCGCTCTACCACTGAGCTACATCCCCTGATATAAAACCCCGCGTTACATTACAGTTTTGTTAATTTTTTGCAAACAAAATATGGAGTTTGCAAATTTGCAAAATCTGCTTCAAAAGTCTCCGTTATGCCTAATGAAGTCCAAGATTTATAGGTTATGATATCCGATTTTGCATACCCTATCAAGTACATGAAGAAAATCAAATTAATAATTTTAGACCCCGTAGTCACCAAGAGGTATTTAAGCTGGGCTAGAAGAACTTATTCTCGATTATGTAAGCTCATTTCCTTAAAAGGTTTGAACGTTATTTTCGCCTTAGTAAACCAGCGTATAAGTGTGTATTGGAGGCTATTGATCCTCATCTGAAGAGCGGAATGAGAGCAACATTTGTCTCGAAATCAATAATATTAGCAGCCACTTTAAGATTTTTAGCCCTGGGGTCGTACCAACTTTGTGTTGGGAGCGACTTTTAATTGGAACACTCGCAGTCAGTCGTCTCCAAGGTTATGTCTGAAACGTTGGATGTTCTTGAAGGGATATTTTGCCGACAGAATAAAAAATTTGAAATCACCAACGCTAAAAAATGAAATCAAAATATACTTATTTGAAAAAAAGATTTTCCCTGTGTTATTGCTTGTGTAGGTGGAACCCACAATAAAATACAAGCTCCAAGTAAAGAAGACCAGCATCTGTACTTCAATCGTAAAGGTTTTTTTTAGTTTAAATGCTATGATTGTATGTATGCCTTTTTAATGTATTGTATGTATGCTAAATCTACATATATAGGGTAAACGCACCTAATTCCGGCATGTACCAATAGTTGGCATCTATTTTACATAACTTCAAATAACTAAAAAAAACCTATAACTAAATGAGAAAAATACCTTGCATAATCGTCAATAATCCTACAACCCATCTCTGTGTAAAATTTCATCGAGCTAAGTATATTTATTCAGTCAAAATTTGGCATTTGGTCAATGTGGTTTGTCAACACTAGCGATAATTCATGTTTCTTAAGAAAAAAAAATAGTGGGCATGTCGATTTCAAAAGACTTGTAACTATATTAAAATTATATATTTTTCATAAAGATCTTCTTCGTAATTGTAAAAGTCATGGAGGAGAATACTTTAGAATTTAAAATCATTAAAAAATATTTGAAATTATGATGCCGCCCTTAGGAACAAAAATTTTTAAGGCTTTTCGACCATTTTGGCTCAAAATTAGAAAAAATGTAAAATAAGTGCCCTAAATAACGATTCATTTATAAAAACAGTTTTGAGTGGTTTTACATAATGGAAGACTTGGTTTTTATTATTTAGCCATTCTTTTAACCTCTGAAAGCCTTGCCGATTAGCCATGCCGAAAATTGGATAAAAGGTTCCCGAAGTCGGCACCGTGTTTTATAATTGTAATATTTCAACGCCCGATACTAATAATTTATTAATGAAAATAGCAGAACAATTAATTAAATAAATAATTTTGTTTGACTAAAATACGACATGCCGACTATTGGAACATGACATGTCGACAATTGGAAAAAAGTGCCGATTATTGGCACAAAGGCACAATTTTACCTAATTATCAATTTAATCTACTTTTATATAAAATAATTAAACAAATTTGTATTGCATCGGGGAGTAAAAAAATTTCGAAACAGATGAACCTAAATACAATATCGTGGAAAAGATGCACTAGGAATGGTGAAACGTTTAAAGTGCCGACTGTTGGTGCACTTACCCTATATGTTTCAATTCCCATAGGTATTTGACCATAAAATGCGAATACGGCTTTTGGATGACCGATATGCAGGCTCCGCTCATGATTCATTTATCTGGAACGATAGTATTGTAAAAAGGGTTTTAAAAGAACGATATACAAGTGGAGAACGTAATACGTAGCTTTTTGGTGAGAAATAATTTTAACTTGTAATCGTAACAGCATTTCAGTTAGTTACATCAGCAACAGGTTTTACTGTTGAAGTAAGTCCAGAAGCTATTTTCAATACAAAACATGCTAAAGCAAGAAATATAGTGAATATACCTATTGGTGTGTTAAAAATCGATTTGGTTGTCTCAGAGCAAGTCAACTTCATTACGCATCATCAAAAGTAACCAAAATTGTCAATGTGTGTGCTGCACTGCACAATATATGCATTGATACGGAATAGATAACACGATTGAGGATATAGAGTAGGATGCAGTATACAGTGCAGAAAAAATAAACCTGTTACTGTGCATGAAGTACAAAGGACGCCTAGTATTGAGGCATCCGATATAAGGGGAAAAATAGTATTTTCTATAAATTTATATCAAAAAAAAATTATATTTTTTTATTAAACTAAATAAATGTAAAATTAAAGGAAAAAGAAACATTATTAAAAAAACAAAATTAGATTTGATAATTTTAGAAAAATCTCCTTGTTAAGTTGCTGAAGCTTCTTTTCATTAACAAATTTCTTGCTCTGGAAGAAAGCAATAAACAAGACGGGTCTTGATTATTGTTTTCTTCCATTAATTTCACTTTTGTGGAATATGGAACAGTTTTTTTTTGGTAATTAGGTGAGGTATTTTATACTTATTTGAATTGACGACAGTTTATTAGTGATATCCATTAACAACTTGGCTTGCTGGTCACTATGGCTTGTTAGTAATACCGTACGATCACTGGTATCATTTTTTTTTTCTATTGCTCTCAATAGTTTGCTTCATTTTGTGACGAGAAACAGGCTTTGGTTGCAAAACAGTGCTAGCGGATGAAGTTGTTGGCATTTCATCATAAGTCGGTAGCTCCGTGTGATAACATTCATTATTGGCACCAAGTGTATCCAAAATATCTTCCTCCGCTGCCAACTCATTTGCCCTGTCTGTATTTTGACATTGAATTCCCTGAACATTGCCTTCAGGGTTTAGCTGCTTTTTAAACAGTACAAGATTTGCTAAAGCTTCATTCAATGGACTTAACGGAATCTGTTTATACCGCTACCATTAGCCAAACATTCATTTCTATTACTTATTATTTTCTTCTTGGCCTTAAATTTGAGATCTCGCCAAACATATAAACCTGTTATAATTATACTTACACTATTTTCTTTAATTATTTCCTTACCTTCAGCCAACCATCTCCATTTCTTCGCGACGATCCGAAGGCATTTAAAATCATTGAGATTTCATTCCACTTTTTTCTAAAATTACAGGGTGTTGCTCCTCTGCCAAATCCTCTTCCAAGAGAGGGGTTAAGGGCTAAACAGAATGTTCGCGTTGGGCGTTTTTTGATATCGCGTTAACGCACGCAAAAAGTTAAAATATATTTAACTCCGAAGCGCAGCGCACAACAACTTCGAGCGTTTGTGTTATCGTTTCATTGTGGTTGTTGTATTTTCGATAACACATAACGCAACGGGTGGCTCAACGCGAGCATTCTGCTTAGCCCTTTATTTTGCAAATCTTCAACCATCTTTTCAAATTGTTGTGAATTTATAAATGTTTTCTATATTCTTCAGTCTTTTTTAATTCCTCTCAAAAATGATAATGACGATGAAATCGGCGCCATTTCAATTCGGCATCGTCATAAAATTTTATTACAAAATACCAAATACGTGTCAACAGTTATCGATAAATGTCGACAACGACATCGGCAATACCAATGTACGAAAGACGACTCACAACAACGGCGTCGTTTCGTGTCGACGACGATTCTCTTTATTCGGTTTGTAACTGGGAGTGCGAAAATATATCAAGTCGGTTCCACCTGATTTGATATATTTCAGATTGTGGGATTTTTGATGGATGTCGAATTGTCTTATAAATATTACACCTTAAAGGGCTAAGCAGAATGCTCGCGTTGAGCCATCCGTTGCGTTATGTGTTATCGAAAATACAACAACCACAAGGAAACGATAACACAAACGCTCGAAGTTGATGTGCGCTGCGCTTCGGAGTTAAATATATTTTAACTTTTTGCGTGCGTTAACGCGATAACAAAAAACGCTCAAACGAGCATTCTGCTTAGCCCTTAATTGTTTGGCATTCCTAGAATCTATAAACTTTTGACCAATCTAGTTAAAAATCCAATATTTCTAAATAGTTCGGATTACACTTATTATTACCCCATTACCAAAAAAAGAGTGAAAGTTTAATAATAAAATAAACGTTAAGGTTCTTAAATTAAAACAAAAAGATAATCATAAAACAGCATTGCTAATATTTACTTCCATAAATAGATTCGCCACTGTGCCACACAGACTCACACACACAACCATTCTAACTTGACTGTTTAGTGTTACTCATCTATGTGCGAACATCAACACGGATGATGTATCTCTTTGCTTATACTGGCACTCTGGCAACAGTCACACATGAGGGGATGTAGCTCAGTGGTAGAGCGCTCGCTTTGCATGTGAGAGGCCCCGGGTTCAATCCCCGGCATCTCCAAATTTTTTGAAATTATTTATTTTTTTGTTTTCATATTTTTCGAAACGTTTATTTTTTATTATCATTACTACACAAAGTGAATGGATTTGGTGGTAAGTAAAGTAAAATTTATTTCATAATTGACTGTAATGGTGATTTAACAACAAGTGTCCCTTACAAAAAAGAAAGACCACGTAGACGTCGCATCTGCCTAATTGCCATTTTTGTTTTGTGTAGATTACAAGCAACCAGCACTTTTAGCCGCTTAAATGAAAACCATGACATAATTATTAAAGGTAGTCTCATTTGCTAGATGATGGCAACCCCAGTAACTCTGTACTTGATTTTAGCTCAGCCTGTTTACTCGATATATGGTAACTATTGTTACCAAATGTTTCTAAATGTTGTCTGTTTACCCAAAAATCCAGTAAAAGAGAGTCAAGTTGACAGTTCAACAACAACAAACTTCCTGGAGTTTACTGAAAGAATTTTATGCAATAAGATATTGCAAACTCAGCGATTTTTGGATCAGCTGTTTTATGACCAAACACAAAAAATATTCAAAACATTTTTTTAATTTGCAAAGTTCAATTTGAAGTAAGGTTGTATAAAAATTAAAGAAAATTTCTAAGTAATGCAAAGTTTCATTAAATTAGAAACTAATTCCTTATATATTTTTAGGCAAGTTCCAGATAGAGGACAATGTATGGATGCAGGAAGCTTAAATGTTCCCGGGAAACATTCCAAATCAATTTTTATTTTATTATTCATTTTATTTTTAATATTAAATGCAATACAAATAATTGTGTTCGTTCTTTGTTTGTTTGCTAAATCTTACTAAATGTTGTCTGTTTACTTTTCTACGTATTATCGCAAAAGAGAGTAAAAAATGCTTACTCTCTGAACTAGAACTTACTGAGTAAATGTTACTGGAAAACATAGTTGGGCAGACTTGCACACCAGCGTTAATGCATTCTCTTAACATTTTTTGATGTTAAAACAAAAATAAACATTAATGAATTTTTTTTAATTAATTTATTTTTTGAACTTCCTGGGATTTTATTTATGCTTTAAAAATATTAAATTTAATAAATTCCGAAGAATAATTCTTTTTCTTATTTTCCCTTAAAATTTTTTTTGCCCACCATTTCTGGAAAAGTAACCAGACCAGTGTTGCCGTTTGAAAATTTTATTTCCGCCTAAAAAGTGGCCAAAATCAACAATTGATGCCCAAAAATTCAAGAGTTCAAAAAGTATACACTGACGTTAAATAATAAAAGCAAGGGGTCATTTTTGTTCAAAATTTTATTCAAATGCTGATAAGTGCACTGTTTTGCAGCACGGAAATATGGACAAAATAATAACAATATTGATTTTCATTTTTAAATATTTATTTTAATGTTTTTTTTTTTATTTTTACTTTATTGCGGCAAAAGTCCCTCATCGAAATATTCGTTTAAACCCCATGTATCTTTGGACAGAATTCGATTCGACAATTTGGTGTCCATTTACAAATGACCGTCTGTCCAGTCATCCGGTGTGCACGATGTCTTTCGAAAGAAGTAACCGATGTCATCCAAACTTAGCACATCATCATATTTCTTCGAAATTTAAAGCAAGTTCGGAGATGGAGAATATCGAACAAAGTGTTGAAATTATTTCATCCAATATCAGATGAACGGAATGTCTGATTCAAACTTTCCACCTACTTTTACCAAACCTAGATCAAGTTCGAAGATGGAAAATGTTCCACCTTGCCACTAGAGAGCAATTTCATAGATCACAGCAAATCGTAGATTGAGGTAGTATATATGTCGGCAAACCCAACAGAATGACCTAAAAGAAGACCAGTAAGCGGAGCAGAATATTGGGAAGGTGCTGACAAATATGACTGGACATACATTTTCTGTGAATGTTTGTCCCCATATGAGCATTTTGGTATATCCGACCACATAAGTCAAGATAGTTGAGTTGATTTCAAAGTACAAATGATTTGATTTAATATGTTCGTGGATAAAACATGTCCACCATAGAATGTTATGTTCTTCGATGCCCAAATTACACTTTCGGTTAAATTACATATGGTCTATAGAGCGATTAGAATTAGACATTAATAAAGATTTTGGTCAATTTGATCCCATAAATATTGTCCGATCACTAAAGAAAACTATAGGTTCGTTCCCGTACTTTTTGATAGTAAAGCTAGTAAAAGAGCGAACTATCAAAAATTACTCTCACATACAAGATTTGCGCAAAAAGTAAAGGAACGAAAAATAGTTAAAACATGAAGAAACGTCATAATCAAAAATTTCATCAAAAAAAGACTACAGAAACCTAATGCACACAAAGAAACAAATAGTTAAACGGCGTCCGTTGTGTGATTTTGATAATATTAATATTTATTGTTTATTTTTTATTTGTATAATTTAGATGAAAACATTATTGAATATTTGGAAGTGGAGTTTCCGACGACTCCAAGTCCGGAAAGGCTTACATGGCTGAACGCTACCAAAATGTTAATGTTTAGGGGCTCCACTCGGATCATTTTGAAATGATTACCGTAAGTAGCCCTCATTGTGCTGACTACAGTGATATACATTTCATGTCGGGAAATACATACTTCCCGAGACATTGGCATTGAAATTTCGGAGCCTATTTTGTTTAAAACAACCTTTTCAATTGCCACCAAGGCATTATAAAGGTTATATCGGGTACTTTTTAAGAGAACTTAAGAATAAGACTTTCACATATTTTCTCCCCATAAAATATATATCACTGTAATCAGTTCACCGAGGACTACTTACTGTAAAAATGTCAAAGCGATCCAAGTGGATCCCCTAAACTTGACTTAAGCCCAAGATAATTGGGCCAATGTACACACATTGATTAGTACGATTAACCAATAAAACTTGATTATGCACGTTCCCAACCCAGGTCTTCTTTCTATAGTATCTTCATCTGAATCTTCTGCCAGCCATTCATCTTCGCTATCCTCCAAAAGAGAATAAAAAATCTGTTTGTCCATTTTTTAAGTTCTTATTTGTTTTTTTTTTCAACCACTGTGTGTGCGTCTGTGCGTGTGTCCCTTTTGTTGAAGCGCTAACTTTCATGTGCTTTATTTCGGACTGTTTATCTCTGGCAATCAAATGTCAAATTCTTAATTTACTACATTTACAATTTCGTGCTGGGCCAAATTGGTCTTGCAGAAAATAGGAGAAGAGAACGCCATTTTGGTTTTAACTCTCTTAAATTTAATTTCAATTTGTCCTACTTTTCGGCGTAAGTGAACGCTTTTCTAGCAAAAATTCCAAAACTAGTACAATATAGTACTATATTGCAGGTTTGGGAACACAGCTTATATGTTTCAACCGGAACATTAAATACGTTGTAATGTTTGCCCGACATTTGATAGTAGGAAAAATTTGGGCTATAATTTTTGGAGCAAGCGGTCAAATATTAAATGATCTTCATCGAAACAACCATGATTTTTCCTGAGCTGATCCCCATATCAGTGTAAAATTTTGCCTTGTGCGACTCATAGTGGTGATCTATAGAGCGATCAGAATTGCAGACAAAAATAAAGTTTAGGTCCATTTGAACATATAGGAGTCTTTGGGTGAACCGAATCCACATACAAATAGTGATTACTACATAAATACAAATTATAAAGGACATGTCTAAATTGAATCAGTTAGTCGAAATATATTGGTGATCTTGGAGCAATATTTCACTGTTTTACAAACTAATATATGTACCGTAAACAAAAAATATGCCCAAAATCCGCCCGTCCTAAATTTTACATTATTTATGCCCAATTTTGGGCATAAATGCCCACTTTCGGCAACACTGAACCAGACACACCTTTTTTCAAATTGAATTTGTATTTGAAACTGTAACCATTCACGTGCGACAAATGGCATATTTGAAAATATTGAAATAAATTATATTTTATAATAATTTTATTTCAATATTTATATAAAGTCTTGTTCTATTTAGTCCGTTTCTAACTTTCGTCTTTCCTTTTTGAACTTTTCTATGAGGCTCACAGATAGACTTTATAAATACCAAACCCCCAGTTTATTATTTTGCCATCACCAGTACGTACATAACTTAGGAGGAAATAAAAAATAATTTTATTTGCAATGAAGGTATTGTAAGAACAAAATTTTGTACATATGAGTGCATGAGACGACCTTCCTTATTATACTATGAATGCAAACCAGGTAGATTAAAACCGAGATTAATTCCAAAAGGTCGTGTTTTTTGAAAACAACCCCTCCTAATTAAAAAAAATATGAGCGTGACGTTTTGGGACATTAGCGGACTTCAAGCTTAAAGCTATTGCAAAAGTTGTTATTAGAACTATTTTAGAGAAATTAAACATTGTAAATTCGGTCAGAAAATCAGGGGGAAATAAAACGAGAGAGGCCCATGGTTCCTTTTGAGAGTACACATAGAATCACTTTCTGAGTCGATTTATGCATTTCCATCTGTCTGTAAATGTTAAATTATAAATAAAGTGCAGGTCGCATTTATTATCTGTATGAGATGAAATTTGGCACAGATCATTTATTTGCCCCAAGGACGAATCCTATTGAAATTGGTGAAAATCGGTTCAGCTTTAGATATAGCTCCCATATATATTTTCGTTCGTTTTTTAGCAAATGGTGAACCAAAGAGTCAAATATAGGCCGATTATCACGAAATTTTACACAACGTACAGAAGTTGGGAAAGCCAAGTTTAATTGAAATCGGTTCAGATTTGGATATTGCTCCCATGTATGGTTTCGTTCGATATTTAGCAAATGGTGCACCAAAGTCAAATTTATGTTGATTGGCACCGTAAGTTTCGTTGAAATCGGTTCAGATTTAGTTATAGCTCCCATCTATATTTTCGTCCGATTTTGTAGTAAATTGTGCACCAAAGAGTCAAATGTAGGCCGATTGTCACGAAATCGTACACAATGTACTGAAGTTGGGAAAGCCTAACGTGTGCCAAGTTTTATTGAAATCGGTTCAGATTTGGATATAGCTCCCATATATGGTTTCGTCCGATATTTAGCAAATGGAACCAAAGAGTCAAATTTAGGTCGATTGACACGAAATTCTGCACAACGTACTAACGCTGGTAAAGCCTAACATGTGTTGAGTTTTATTGAAATCGGTTCAGAATTAGATATAGCTCCCATATATATTTTCGTCCGATTTATAGTAAATTGTGTACCACGTGTGTCCGCGTGACACAACATTATGCTAAACGTACCGAAATGGGTCTTATATAACGTCTGGAAAGTTTGGATGAAATTGGTTCAAATTTAGCTCCCATATATATTTTCGTCTGATTTTAGGTGAATGGTGCACCAAACTTTTATCCATTTTTCTTGCTGCAACCTGATGGGGAGTACCGTTATATAAGGCGAACCGATTTGGTACCCAATAATAACAACCCATTTCGCTTGAATAGCGCGCTCAACCGAAAATATCGAAACTTGGGGGTAACTTTATATGGGGACTATGCCTAAACGTGGACCAATATAGCTCATCATCGAACTTGACCTGTCTGCAGACAAAAGACAATTCTTTGCAACATTTTGGTGATTTATCTCAATTTGTTTACAGGCTACAGTGATTACAAAAGGCAGGCAGACATCTTCATAGAATTTTGCGCTAATCAAAAATATATACTTTATATGTTCGGAAATGATTATTTCGATAAGTTAAAAATTAAAAAAAAAAAAAACTTAATATACCCTCCAGACTTTGGTGAACGGTATACAAAGGTACCCGCTTATTGATCGTAGGCTTAAGTCGGTTAACATATAGACACAGATCACATATTTAAATTTAGTCCAATTTCATGGCAATGGCCATTCAAAAATGCGAGGTCTGTTAGAATGCATTTCTTGAATATATCCAAAATGGTGGTAAACAGTATCATATAGTCGGCCCCGACCGACTACACTGCTTTCTTACTGGTTTACTGGTTATATTATAAACAGTTTTTAATCGGTAAATCGCATTTTACAAGTAAAACTTTTCCCCCATTATTCTTGCTGCAACCTGATTTATGTGTCATGTCAGAATATGTAGTCTAAAATCGGATTTAATCATAAGCACTTTGTCTTTGTAATTTATGACTTGACTTACTTTCTTTTTATCCTCTACCTAGCACTACCACTTATGAGGGGTATCGAACCCATCGTTTTTTTTTTATTCGAACAAAATTACTTAAATTTTTGGCACACATTTCATGGGCAAAAAAAAAAAGAAACAACAAAAAACCCAACGTAAATCGCACACTCTTCGTGTTTACGCATAAAATACCGCTAGCCAGCACTTCATGCTTATCAATGGCTTTGTTGTCAGCTTTAGTTGTTGTTTGATGTTTAACTGGCTGTTCCATGTTCATATCCATGCACCTTGTGTGTTGAGTGTGCTGATTATTTTTCTGGAAAGCCCCAGTTGACCAAGTTAAAAGGTGCAGTCAGTTGTTAACATTTTTATGTGTGGTTGTTTTTTTATATTTGCATTAACCATCCTTTACAAGTGGGGAAATGCTCTTTTTAGTGTTTTTTATTGTTGTTGCCAAATTAAAAAAGCTGGACCTTTTTGCATGTTGGAGAAAGTAGGTAGAGTTGCAATGAAACGTCATTTATAACCATTTTTTGTGAATATTGATACATTTATTGTCTCTCAATTTTTTGAGGATTGTTCCCCTTCATTTAGAATCAAATCATTCAATTACAAGAATTTTAATTATTAACGAAAACCATCTCAAGAAAAATATATTTACAAACCGAACGCGACAGACCGATTTCATGTAAGCTATGCGGCCCTGAATGGTTCACTACTGTTAGCCTACGACATATGAATAATGCCAAAATTAAACTTAAAAAAGACCGAACCTGTCAAGGAACTAGATTTCCCAAATCAACCGGTTACATATTGTAAACCGTTCCATCAAATCGTGCCTAATATAAATTGAGGCGGCTACACTATACAGATCTCAGTTGTGTCAAGACCACGCTGCTATCGTAGGCGGGTGTTCTCCGTGGTTTGTATTCACTCTTTATTCTTTATTGGAGTCATGTTGAGACACCCAATTGTAGTCCTCAGATATATCAACGATATAGCTTTTCAACCTCTCAAACGCCATTCTGGAGTGGAAGTTCAGAAAGGTAGGGGATAGAAAGTTCCGGAGATATCATCCCTCATTGGGGAACTCCCTGTATAACTCTACGGCCTTCGATTTACTATTTTTGAATTCCACGTACGACTGGCGTCCACAGAAATGACTATTATACGCCTGTTCCGTTATGTGTGGAAATGGCGGGCAAAGCTGTTGTTGTGCTGTTTCCGGAATCCATGTTGATGATCATGCCGTATTCATGCCAGAACTGGACAGCGACAGAGAAGATGCTTGATCGTCTACGTCTCCTCCTCATTCTCACAAGGTCTGCAGTAGTCAGTAACGCCATTTGGCAGTAGTCGTTAATATAGTATTTAGAAACAACTCCTGTCATTACTCTTATTTCAGTTTTGCTCAGCTTCAACAGCGAATTTGTTCTTTTGGCTGGGAGAGTTGGCCAGATGGATCTTGACACATTCCACCTAGGTTCGTTATGCCATAACTCACTTGCTCTTTCGTCGAAGAACTTCTCAATATTTCGAAAAAGGTGATAGATATGAAGATTGGGATCATTGTCTTGCTATTTCGTGTGCTTTTTCATATGGGGTGATAGATACCAAACAACTGCTTTGATTCGCTTTAACATGGCGAAGTCCAGGCTTATCATGGTCCCTCTTTCATCTCAATTGTGGACACTGACCTCCCCGCGGTGTCACCTAGGGTAGCTACTTTCATCACTCGTTTAAATAGTGAGCTGATATATGCAGCAAGTTCACCCATAAGAACTATCAATAAGGGTTGATGCGTCGGATTAGTTGTCCACCCTCGGAAAACCTCTCCCACTATCAGGAAGCAACAAAAAAGAAAACCAAACCCCGCTGTGATGACCTCCGCCAACGTTTAATGAACCACCATCAGCGAATTTGCACTTCGAATGTGTGCACGATGTACAGAACAGGCTCAGTTTACCCTTTGGCGGCTTTACTCAAGAAGTACAAAGCAGATATTATTACCTTACAGGAAATGCGATGGAAAGGGACAGGCGAAAGTAAATGAGATGATTACGCACTTTATTAATGCTGGCATGAAACGATACATGAATTTGGCTGCGCATTTTTGGTTAATAGGAGAATAAAAGACCTCGTCTTCAGATTTACTCCAGTGGATGAGCGAACATGGTAGTTAGCAGCACTAGATTCAAGCATCACGATATACACAAGGCCACTTGGATTTCTCCCGATCGAACAACGAGAAATAAATTGATCATGTTGTGATAGACGGAAGGGATTCATCCAGTGTTCTAGACGTCCGATCGATCCGGGGAGCGAATATCGATTCGGGCCATTACCTTGTGGCAGCCAAGGTACGCACCCGTCTTAATGTAGCAGCAAAGGTGCGATCTAATGTAACACGGAAATTTGACGTCGAAAAACTGCAAACACAACAGATAGCAGAAGCCCACTCCGCTCATCTTACCCAACTGCTTGACGAAAGCACCCCTTGTCCCGATAATAATATAAAAGCACAATGGCAGAGAATTGCCCACTCCCTACAAACTGCAGCAAAAGCAACACTTGGGTACCAAAGACCACCGTGGTATGAAAAACGCCGCGTATAGGGCAACCCTGCGGACAGTAGCAACACGTAATGCGATGGAGAACTATCGGGAGAAATGGAGAGAGGAGAAACGTATTTTCAGAAAAAAGAAGAAAGAGCAAGAAGAGATGTGAAAACACCAAACCGAAGGCTTTGGTGCAGGCACATCCTCCTGTAGAGATAAAGTAGGAATCCTGGTGACAGATACAAAAATTATCTGGCTAGGATGAGGCAGCTCTTGTGTTTGAGAGAAAAATTCTCCGAAAGATCTATGGGCCGATCTGCGTTGATGAATATCGCCGTTGAGATGAACCATGAGTTGTACCAGCTATTCTCGGACATCGACATTGTTAGGTATATAAAAGCTAGAACCAGCTATATAAAAGCGATGGTTCACGCAGAAGGGGAAGGCCTTGAATAAGATGGAAAGATAATTTTGCCGAATATGGTCTTTCAAATTGGAAAAACTGCGCAAAAGACCGCCTGGAAAACTTTTCTAAGCTCGGCTTATGGAACGAAAGTTCTGACACAAGCCAGCTAAATACAAATAATAAAAACGCAGTGTCCTGGTACCCAGCATAGTCAATAGTTTCTTAAGCTGATGACCTCAGACATGATCTTACAGGATTTGATAAATTCAGGAGCCGCTTGACTATCCACAAAAAAAGTCACCGTTTCAAGATCTGTGCATCCAAAACGATACCTTTTAAATCGCGAAGATTTTAGCCCATACTACAGTCTCTATTTAAACGGAGTACATATTCCATCCTTCACAGTAGACGCCAGTTCCAGTACCTTCTTCCATCTCGAAATCATCTGTATAAAAGCCAGAAGAGGGTTAATAAGTTTCCAGTCGTCTTCAATAGGGATAACGAAATCTACATAGTTAAATCTAATGACAGGCGATATATAGTCGCATAGTTTTCCAAGTTGGTTCATAGCAATTACGCCAAAGATAATGTTTATACAGCCTTAGATCCTAAGTGCTGCCTGGCACTTAATGTTGAGACCAAGAGGCCTTAAGTTGAGCATTGCGTTCAGAGTAGCTTGGGGTTTGATCCTTGCGGTTCCAGTTATAAGAATCTTTGCACCTTATCTATTTTGCTGCATGTCGATTTTTGTCACAGGGAGGCCCTTACGAAACTCATGATACGACTATAGATTCGAAGGTTCGGGACTGTAGAATAGCTTTTCAATTCGTTACGTTTGCTTCTTAGTCATAGTGTTACTATTTAGAAGATATAAACTACAAAAGAGTTGGGTAGTTCATTGGAACTATTCTGATAAAGGAACGATAGGAACTAGGACCAGTTCTTTAGTTCATTTTTTGATCTCGTTTATTCCCATATTCTTCATTTGAGAAGCTTTCACATTGTTTCAAATATATAAACATATGCTTGTCGTGCAGTTGAATTCTGTAACTTCTTAATATTCTACAAAATAGAAATTAATTGAAATCCTTTTTTTGTATTTTTGTTCACTTTGTTTACTTGTTCACCTATCAATGAATCAATACGGAACTATGTGAGCGAAAAAAAAAACGAACGATGATAGGGAGAGATTCAAAGTAACTATCCACGAGTCGGAACTGTATGGAGCAAAGGAACTAAATTAAGGAAGTAGTTATTTTTTAAAAAAGGAAAGAGAAAGATCGATCGGTTCCGTGAACAAGATTGTTGAATACTAAACAGCATCACACATGCCTCATTGATTTTGTATTATTTTACTACTTTTCCCACATGGACTAGCTCTTAAAATCATTTATAGCAACTATTGCTTTCAGATGACAACTCCCGCCACGACAAACTCGGACGATAACTTTTAAATTTATTTTATTTATTTAATTCGTTACACACGGCTCTATAAACTTTTGAATGATTTATGTTAATGTTTTGTACACAACAAAATAAATACGAAAGTAATGTTATTTGTTTAAGAACCCTCAAATTCAAAACTTAATGACAAAAGGAAAATACGTTTTACGTGTTTTGTTTTATTCGGCGGGAAATTCCAAAATTTCATGCGGATTTTGGGTGCTGCTGCTGGTTTGGTGTGTTGATGTGCTGTAATTAATATTCAAATGTTCGTTTTTGTAATTTGACAATGATTTTTGGTGTGTCTGCTTTACTTTTTTTGTATTGTTTAATTTTTTTTATTGTTGTTATTGTTTGATTGCAAAATTAATGAAGATTTAATGAAATGAAACGTAATTTGTATACGGCAATATGCATGACGTAGGGATGGATATTATGAAGAGAAAAATAAAACAAATACTAATTTAATTGGGTAATAAATTAAGTAATGAAACTAAAACGAAGTAACCGATACATTTCTGAGATGCTGAATTGATATGGTCAACAAAGGGCTCTAGAGTCTTGACGAAGCCTAAAATCGATTGGAATTTTAAACTCACAGGATAACCGACAAACTTTTGATTGAAATAACCGGGTAATCTGTTGGGATCTGACACAGTTGCGTTCTCAAACATAGGGTTTGTTCTATCATCCTTTTATGCTCCCCTAGTTCCACAAATCTGAAATCAGTGACTGCACCTGTATGAATACTATTCCGTCTTGGCCTACTGACCTAGACGTTAACTCTTACACCTATTTTCTAGATCATAAAGATCTCTCCCTCAATATATTTAGTACATGTAGATGTTTATCCTCTTCCATATGTTATAAATAATTGGATCAGACGTCATACATTGTGGTTTCTTTGCCGACGGAGGTTGTGGAATTTCAAAAAATGGAAAATCTGGAAAATCGTCAGGGTGGTCCCGCTAATCCCGGAACTTTTGTCGCCAGTAGCTAAGATATTTAAGAGGCATAATTACTCCATAGCATTCATGTATGCTAATCAGTTGTTGATCATCAACATGGGTTCCGGAAGCACCACAGTATAACCGCTTAAAAGAATTTGATACCGTCAGTCACGCCAAGCTGTTCGATGACGTCGAAAAAAACCCTCTAGCCAAGTTTGAAACGTTGGATCGTGAATTATATGTGTGGAGTCGTACTTGAAATTCAGAAACAGGAAGTCGTACAATAAACAGGGAGTTCCCTAAGGAGAGGTGATATTTCCGGAATTGTTTAACCTCTATCTTTCTGGAATTCCACGCCCACCGGACGGCATAAAGATCGTAATATACGCGGATGATTGTGCGATCATGACGTCAGGACCCAAAATTGATGACATCTGCAAGAGGCTGAACCACTATCTCGTGGTTATAGCTAAAATTTTCCGCGCGAGGAAATGGATATATCCGCCACTAAATCAACGGCCACACTGTTTACCACTGATAAACTAGGGATCTTACGCGGATACTGTCCGCGGAGTGAAAGCACTTCTGTATTGTTTGTGGTGCATTTACACACTAATTTATTGAACTAAAATGTGATCCTTAAGAACTAAGTTGTACAATATGACTTAACCTATCTTAGACTAATGTGTAAAAGAGAGAGAGAGAGTGAGAGTGCATCTGCCATAACACATGGAGTGGACACACACATTTCTTTATCTCACATGTGGCAAGCACGCTACACATGCTTATCAGTCTGTAGTGAAGATTACTCCCCGTAATCTCAACCAAACATACCACATGTGGCAATAGAAAACTCCTATCTTATTCTAGTGTACAAACATTCAACAAGAAAATGTTCTTATCTTAAGTGGACTGTATACAAAAATAGATCCCTGTTTAACTAAATACTCTCTCTTCTACACAAGAGACCCACAGCAAGACATTCACTATCTTTATTATTTAAAAGCCATGTTCGCTCCGTGAACATCTTGCGGGCCAGAAAATGAATATAAAAATATGAAATATTTCAAAATATAAAAATTATAAAATATCAAAAATGTAGTTATAAAGAAACCAAAAAAGAAAACAGCTAGGTGATCGCCTCCGGGTACCACTGCCATCTCTCCAACCAGCTTCTAATATCGGCACCTCCACCTTTGTCTGCCGGCTTCTTCTTCCAGGCTGAACCCTTGTCCATAGTCATCCTCAGCATCTCGGAGTTTTTGCCCTCTCGCTTTATCTTTAAGGCTGGACCATCGGCAAATCTCTTCCTCAGCTTCCCACCGGCCACATCTTCCATCAACTGCTCGCTACGGTTGACCGTCTTCTTCATCTCCCAAGGCGGCACATCTGTGATCGCTGTCTTCGTAAGCTTCTCGATCATACGTCTTCCAAGTGGCTTGTTTGCATCTTTGGCCGTCAGCATCATTTTCCAGGCTGCGCCATTTGCCAACCTCATCATAGCCGCGGCTTCATTCTTCACCTTGTTCCCGCTTCTGACCGCCGACTTCATTTTGGCATCTCACTGCTTTACCATAGTTATTGGCACCAACTTCGTTTCTCTTCGGAAGAACGTCATCTTTATTACGTGGTGTACCATCTAACTTTGGCTGCGTATTGAATGTGACTGCTGGATCCAACTTCCCGGCCGCATTTCCACGATTTATATCGACAATCTTCCTGAACGGAACCTCCGTAACTAGAGGTTTCTGCTTATCACCACTATCACATTTTGTTGTGGGTTCAGTGCCATTTTCTGCCGGCTTCATCTTCCTACCGGCAAAACAAGTACCCACTGGCGACGCACAGTTCACAGCAAGTCTTCCTTTATGTACCTGCACCTTGTTCGCCGGCTTCAACTTCCCAACTGGACATTGTTCCATAACTGGTTTCTCCGCACCAGCCACCGCATCGTTCCTTTTCATGGCCAACTCGACTGGAGCTATTTCCTGTGCCAATGGAATATTATCGTGAACAAATGGAATAATACTTACTTGCCGGTCCTTATTGTTATTGACAACCATTCGTATGGCCAACCGGTCACGTTCGGCCTCTGCTGCTTCTCGTGCCTTCTCCGACCGATCCAGTTTTTTCAAAAGACGCCTTTTTTCTTCTTCCCAGGATTTCTCTGCTGCCTGGGCTCTCTCTGCAGCCGCCACCAATTCACGTTTAAGTTTGATCTCTTGAAAAGACAAGTCAATGTACATATCTCTTGCCTTTTTATAACTTGCCTGTGCCCTTTCTTGAAGGCAACCATTGGCGTCTTCCGATCTTTTTAGAGCAACTTCTAGCTCTTTATTTCTTGCCCGTAACTCCGCCACGTCACGGCTTTTCTCCTCCAATGCTCTTTGAAGGCTGCCCATTTGTTCTTGGACTGGCCTAAAACCTCCTGCCATATTGGATTTCTTCTCCAATATCTCCATCCACCGATCCCGCACCACCGGATCGCGTTTTACTTCATCGGATGCGTCCCTCACTAGACTTTCTATGAAGTCATACAGGCTCGGTACCACAGTCGCATCTAGTCGATCGATATTCTCTGCGAACATGTTAATGTTATTTAGGAGATTGTTTATCTCCCACTCCAGGGTCGGTGCCGAGGCTCTGCCTAGCTTATCTTCATCTGTAGCCGCTATGCTCAGACTTGAAGCTTCACTGGCTAAATGTCTCGCCGTCACCGCCATTTTCCTCACCGCAGTCTCCTTTTGACTCGGCATTCTGTTTTCAATTAAATTTTTTTTCTATTTGGATTTCCTCCAAGCTGAGAGAATTTCCTTGACCTTTAAGGCAAATTCTTCAGCATCAATTTCCTCCACAATCGGTCACTGATCCGGCTCGAAGGACCAATGTTAACCAGGGATCTTACGCGGATACTGTCCGCGGAGTGAAAGCACTTCTGTATTGTTTGTGGTGCATTTACACACTAATTTATTGAACTAAAATGTGATCCTTAAGAACTAAGTTGTACAATATGACTTAACCTATCTTAGACTAATGTGTAAAAGAGAGAGAGAGAGTGAGAGTGCATCTGCCATAACACATGGAGTGGACACACACATTTCTTTATCTCACATGTGGCAAGCACGCTACACATGCTTATCAGTCTGTAGTGAAGATTACTCCCCGTAATCTCACCCAAACATACCACATGTGGCAATAGAAAACTCCTATCTTATTCTAGTGTACAAACATTCAACAAGAAAATGTTCTTATCTTAAGTGGACTGTATACAAAAATAGATCCCTGTTTAACTAAATACTCTCTCTTCTACACAAGAGACCCACAGCAAGACATTCACTATCTTTATTATTTAAAAACCATGTTCGCTCCGTGAACAACCACATTGACAGCGGAGATGCGGCTACCTTTGATGGGTCCACAATTCCGACCATCAGCTACCCCAAGATTCTAGTGGTCACATTTGATAGCCTATATAAGTCGTCCGCGCATGCCACAGGTGTTTGCGACAAGTTCAGAAGCATAAATAAGGTTCTCAAGTCGCTAACCGGCAGCATTGTGGTTCGCTCACGTTAGTGCAACGCAGTGGAAAAAAGTTCTGAGGACTGCAACAGGGTGTCTTCTCATGACTTCAATAGACCACTTACATAAGGAGACGAAGATCCTTCCTGTGCGTCAACACAACAAAATGGTATCCTTGCAATTCCTGCTTAGGTGTTATAGAAGTAATCATCTAAATCATTACCTAATGGATAGACACCCACCACCTAGGCATGACAGGAAATATCTTCATGATCTGGAGAGAGGAAGGTACAAAAGGGAGCCGCCTCAATTCTTATGGGGCATGAATTGACGGTGCTGTCAATAATATCTGCCCGACATGTGGTAATAGTCCACATGACGCGCTAAACCTTTTCAACTGCCCTGCCAAACCTGGCAAAAATGCAAATTCCACTTCCTTTTTCTTCCCCCTTCCGCTCAATCGACGCTTTTACACACCATGGGTTAAACGAAATGATCATCATCATCCATTCTAAATCGCAACAAATTCGATATTATCTAAACTCTGAGCTAATCTACATTTCATGATCACACAAAAAATTAAACGCGAACAAATAAAATCATCAGCAACAACAACCACGACAATAGCAACCCAGAAAAAATGTTCAAACCGAAAAAAAGTAGAAAACTTGACTTTGAACTGCCCATAAAATGTGTATTTTTACCCATTTTACCATGTGTTGCATTGTTGTTGTTGCTATTCGTTGTTTTAAATTTGAATGCAATTTCTAAATACGAGTAGGACAAGTTTTGAGAAAGACGACGACAACGGCTAAGCAAATACTATAAAATAGGCTTGTACTCTCCTCTCTCTCTCTTTTTACGCATTTTTCCACACTCCGAAATGAAAGGCAAAAGTGGCTAGGAGAGAGTCATAGAATTGTTGACAAACGATAGTTTTATTTATGTTATATTTTGTAATTTCTCTTCTCTTTCTAAAGAGAACTAAATTGATTTTGTTAAAATAGGTGAGGGCAAGTTGTGAGTCATTAAGCTTCGCCACAAATGTGGGTTGCCATATATCATTAAATTGTGGCAACTATAGGAGATTTTTGAACATTGAAACTATTTTCATTAATGGTGGTTGTTCTTGAACTCTACTCTACTTCAACATTATTATCTAATAAAGCATTCCTTTGAATATCTTCCGTATCTAGTGAGAGACGCACCCAATGACGTGAAAGACGATCCGGGGTCTGGTGATCAGTAGATGGAGATGTTGGAGAATAAATCCAATATGGCAGGAGGGTTTAGACCAACCCATGAGAAATTGGCGGAGACATGGCGGAGTTACAGGCAAGAAATAAGGAGCTAGAAGTTGTTCTAAAAATATCGGAAGACGCCAATGGTTGCCTTAAAGAAAAGGTGTTGCAGGCAAATGTTGAAGAGGCTAAAAGCAAATGCGTCGAAGTAGAAAATCAAGTTAACGAACTTAACAGTGAACAAAGTGCGGAGAAAGCCCAGGCCAAGAATCCGACACATAGCCTAAATATTTCAGTAACATCAGGTGTAGTTGATATGAGTCATGCCCATCGTCATCATGAGCAAACCTTTCATACAGATGCATCTGTAGTCGAGTGTATAGCTATAAGCAGGCAGCCAAAAGACAGAAATGAATCTGAGGTTTAAGAACCACCGAGGAAAACAATATCTTCCGGGGACTAGAACTGAAATTCCGAGCGTGAACACGAAAGTAAAATCAACATTACCAGAATGCCGGAGGAGCAAAGAGACTGATAATGATAAGAATAAGCTATGTAGGGCACAAAGGCGGAAACTAGCCAGGATGAAGAGAAGATGCAAGACCGAACAGAAAAGGTCGTCTAAAACGATATGTTTGAACTTTTCTCCACTTTCTTGGAAGCTGCGAAGAGGATTAGGTCTCAAACCCGCAAAGAAGAAGAGCAAAACCTTCCCCGCTGATATATCAGAGCCGTTACAAAATCAAAGAAAACTGCCAAGCTAATTAATCGTTTGTGGGCAAAGCTGGCTCTCATATTCAAAAGATGAGCATTGCATCCCAATTTTCCGCAATGACAGGAAATCTCAAAAAGAATAAGCGAACTGTACGAAAGAGGGAAAATGACAGCAATAATTAGAAAGAAGTTGTAATTTTATGTGAAGGTTGGCAGGAGGTACTACAGATACGAGCTATGCTACGCAGTGATCGACGAAAATATCAAGAGACACATAAGGAAGTCATGGGTCACCAGCTTCATGTAGCGCACCCCATCGATCCGGAATGCTACGATTGCCAGGGGGACTATTCAAAGATCTTAGAACAGGCATGCTTACCCATATACGCTACCGTAACTAAGGGTCGATGGGTAAACACTTGTTCTCTTTTTTCTCTTTACGTCAGTTGTTTTTAATGGTATATTCTCAGTTACGCTCGCACACTCTTGCTCTCAATTTAGTTTTGTCCAACATTGTCTTGGATACACTAAGGAAGCTGGTGGCTAGTATTATCTCCATAAGCGATAGAAACAAACTTAATCTGGTAAGGAGAAGGGATATTTCTAAACTCTAAAGGTAATTGAATTCGTCAGGGATTGGGACAGCGATTTCACCACGGAATGCATGTTCGAAGTCTTTGGCCTGCCGGTGAAAAATAGAAAGTCTTCCAAAGGGGGAAGCAAAAAGAAGGGACTCTCCTTGATGCAAAGACTAGAGTTGGGCAATCTAGTTCATGGAGTTTTCCGTTTTTGAAATGGAAGTAGTTTCTGAATATAGTTCAGTTGCTTCACAAAATTCCGATTAGTAGATAGTCTCTCTCTTTCGTCGTTTATTTTGTTATCCCTAGTAGTCTCTACTGGAACTGGACAAGGTACTTGAACCGTAGCAACTCTCTTCTGGGCGGTCTGGCTTTTTATACAGACAGGTCCACAATGGAAGAAGACAAAGGGGCTGTGGCGTCTACTGTGAAAGGCTAGGCATTGAGCTTACATACAACTTGGATAGCAACTGTAGCGTTTTCCAAGCGGAAATCTTCGCGATTTGGAAGGCGGCAGAATTGATAAAAAGTCTGGATGCAGAAATCGTTGAACCGTTGCCTATCTTTGTGGATAGTCAGGCGGCTCTTAAATCCATCAAGTCCTGTAAGATAAAGTCTGAGGTCGTGTTCGAGTGTAGAGCAGTTTTAGAAACACTTACTAAATGTGCTTGGTACTAAGACACTGTGACATCATGGGTAATGAAATAGAAGACGAACTAGCTCGACGAGGTTCTCAATCTAAAGATCTAGGAATCGCTGACTCAATCAAACCACCCATCTGTCAACTTTTTCGGAATTTTGAGGCGTTCTTTTAGAAACGAACCAATGAACTTTGGCACAACGAACCTAAGTGCAATGTAAGCCAAAACAACCGACTCTATTGAACCTGAGCAAAGCTGAATTTAGAGAAATGACAGGAGTTATTATCGGATATTGCAATATCAGGGCCTTTACCATTAAATGGGATGATGTTACTGATTACAGCAGACTGTGTGATGAAGGTTTTATATGTCTTTTCAGTCGATTCATCCGCCGGCGATATTCACCGTTGACGCAGATCGGCCCATATATCTTTCGGAGAATTTTTCTCTTAAACATTCCAAGAGCTGACTCATCTGCTTGCACCAATATCCATGTTTCTGATAGTACCAGAAACTTGTAGAGTGTGAGTTTGGTCTGAATCTGTTGGCAAACACTAATCTCCTCCGAATTTAAAAACCGATGTCATTAGTTTTGTGTATGGCAGTACCAAGGTATATAAAATCGTTGACTACCTCGAAGCTATAGTTCTCAAGTTCCACAGTTGGACCGAATCTACTGGACGTCTTGCGCTTTAATACCATCAGCTGGCCATTTACTGGCAGTACCACTTTGAAACTTGAATAATTAAAGGTCCTCGTTCGTAAAGAGGTATTTTACGACTTTAACTGCTGACCTTGTGCCAGTTCAAGTTATCCTGCATTGCCATATTAATTTTGCAGGATTTGCCGAAACCAGACATGGCTTTAAACAACTTTGAACGGATAGGGCTGTAGAATAGTTCAGCTGGTAATCCATCGGCACCTGCTGATTTATTATTCTTCAGCCGATTTATTGCTTTTCTAACCTCATCGTGGCTAGGTGGTATACAATCTATACCTCCATCTCTTTTTGGCTCCGGTGTATCTTCTTCACCGCCACCCATTGATACAAGAAGCTTTTCAAAATGCTCCATTCAGATCCTTAACACGCTATCTGTATCTGCCACCAGGTTTCAATCTTCATCTCTATAGGAAGATGTACCTGCACCAAATCCTTCGGTTTGTTTTACTCCTTAATAAAATTTCCGTACTTCGTTCTGACTCCTGTACATCTCGATTTGTTATCGCTTACGGGCTTATCAGTCCATAATAAATCATTTAAATCTCAAAATGGGAGTCCATTTTATTGGTATTTGGCAACCCTATGTACAAACTCATCAGTGAAAATTGAGACATCTTCAACGACTCTCCCCGCCAGTATGAGCTCCAAAAACAAAACATAAAAAATGAGCGACTTAAAACAACCAGCCCGCCCAATGTGTGTGTGTGTGGTTGCAACAACAAATTCACACCAATGATTGAGAGAGCAAATGAGGTAAATATATGACAACAACGACGAAAAGAGAGAGACTATAAATAAAAGTTTCAAAGCTCGAGAAGATTCACAACAGACAGAGTCTTCTTCACGCAACGACGACGTAGTTCGAGTTTAAACAAGAAGAAAATAATACAACAAAAAAACAACAACACAATTTATATCAAACGAGTGATAAAAAATAAATTTGAAAAAATTATCAGTTTAAAAAACCAAGCGAATAAAATTGTAAAAAATATTATAAAACAAATAAATAACTTGAGAGTGTACTAAATTAAATAAATTATCAAAAATTGTATTAATTTGTTTAACTATTGTTAGATACCAACAAATAAAATTCAGAATTAATCAAATAAACGGAACTGTTGCTTGACAGTTACGAAAAAACCCCGACGTTTTAAATTGCTGTCAAATAAATATCTTCAGAAAAACCGAAACCAATAACAACAACAGCACTTGAGTAAAACATTTTTTGTTCTTTTGTTTTTATTTACATATTACCTACCTACCTGACTTGCAAACATAATCATCACCTGTCAATTTGAATCTGTCAGTTTGCTGTCGTCGATAACAGCAGCAATCACAAATTGAGATACTCAATCTTCAAGCGATTTCGTCAATCACAAATTTTAATCTTCCGACGATATTTTTTGTTCGGTTTCTTCAGCAGTGCGGTGTTGAGATAAAAAAATATTGAAAAAAGAAAGTTTTTCGGTTTGCTATTTTAACAAAATAAAATAAAAAAATAAACCAAAACACAAAAACATCTTTTGTTTTATTATACAACCCCGTCATTATTATTATTATTGTTAATATTTTATTTTTTGGCATTTGTGTGTGGGTGTTTATTTCCTAAATACCAACTTTGGCCCCATATTTGTAAAAATACAAAAAAATTGACGTCAAAAAGTAATCCCACAACAACTTACGATAAACAAAGTTCAAACAATAAATACAACAACCACAACATTGTAAACCAACTAAAACAACAACAAAACCAACAAAAAGAAGAAAAATAGTTCATTCATCACCGTCATCATTCACAACATGGCTCAAACATTTAACGCAGCGAAAGTTTCATTGGCTCTGTGCCTATTCCTCGCAGTAGCCGGCAACAGTTTCATGTCGGCCCAGGCCTCATCGATACCAATTTGGGAATTTTTAACACGCAATGAGAAGGTGAGTTTTTTTAAAGAAAATGTCGATCTGTGCAAAATATTCGATTATCATTGGTATTAAATTAAAAGACATTTTCGCAAATAAATAAAAGTTGCTTAAAAATATGAATAAAAAAGTGTCAGTTGGTGTTGCCGACCTTTGGCATTTATCCTAACTTTTGTAACTATTTTGGTTTGCGGATGTCTAGTGTAGATGTGGGGGAGGTACCAGAGATGATGGTCCTAAATAGCTTATAGTTGCATTAAATCAATCTAAATTGCCACACAGGATTCAACATTCCAGAAGGAGCGGAACGATGGGTTTCGTATTCGGACTCGATCTAGGTTTAGTAAAAAAATTTACGATGCGCAAAATTTAAGTCAAATCGAACACTTCATTTATTTGATGTTAAAAAAATATATTTCCTTTAAAATTTTGACCATTTTGTGTAGAGGGTACCATTATTCTCATGAATCGTGTGGGTCCCTTTTTGGACTCTGAACGTGTTGCGCATTAGCATTATTTATGTTAATAGTCGGTTAGTCTCAGACAGTTTGTCGTGTGATTTTTTTTAACATCCTGCAAGAAAAGGTCATGCGAGAGGCAAAGGCAACACATATTACTCGCCTACGCCGATATCATCGATATAATGGGTCGAACATTGCGAGCGGTATCAGTCACCTTTGAACAAATTGAGAAGGAGTCTGCCAAAATGGGTCTGGCAGTAAATGACGAGAAGATCAAGCTGATGGTATCAACGCGCAAGACTTCTAGTAGACTCGGACCAACTGTGGAACTTGAAAACCTCAGCTTCTAGGTCGTCAAAGATTTTATATAGTTTGGTACCGCCTAAACTAATGGCATCAGTTTTGAAATTCAGAGATGGAGTCTAAGTAAGCAGCTTAGAAACAAGGTCACTTCCCGCCAGACAATACTCACACTCTACAAGACGCTGATACTATTCGTGCTGTTGTATGGATCTGAAGCATGGGTACTTGCGCAAGCAGATGAGGCAGCTCTTGGAGTGTTTCAGTGAAAAAATTCTCCAAAAGATCTATGGGCCGATCTGCGTTGACGGTAAATATCGCCAACGAATGAACCATGAGTTGTACCATCTATTCTAGGACGTTGGCATTGCCAGACACGTCGAAGTCATGTTGTGAGAATATATGAAGATGACCCAGCTTAAAAATTGGTTCAGATTTAGATATAGCTACCATATATACTTTCGTCCGATTAAAGGTAAATGATGTACCAAAGTCCCTATATATCTCAAGTTCTGAGAAAATATATTTTCTATATATATTTTCGTCCGATTTTAAGTAAATGGTGCACTATAGACCATGCACCATAGCTAGGTCGATTGGCACAACCTACTGAAATTAATAAAAATTAACCTCTGGCATGTTTCCTTGAAATCGGTTCAGATTTAGATAAAGTATTGCTTCCATATATAACTTCGACCTATTTATGTTGATTGTGCACCAAATAATCAATGGATTGATTTTACATTTTAAACAGTGAAGCACACCAAATATCGGGTGTAAAGTATGCTTTAAATCTGTTTATAAAATTTAGAATGGGTGGCAGAATGGCATGTGTTGGGATTGATGTTAGTCGGTTTAGGATACATATGTAGAATATACCCAAAGTGGTGAAGGGTATCATATAGTCGGTCCAGTCCCACTCACAAGCCAGTTAAGTAAGTCCAGTTTGTGATAGGAAAATATTTTTTTTTAGCAATTTTGCTAACCTTTAGTTTGAACTTAGCTGGTTCAGCCACTCAGAAATTGTTTGATCAGCTGCCTGATGAACCGAATGATACTTGGTAGGCGTGGTGGCATTTCGTCATCGGTCTCCTCCTAATCGTTTCTATAACATCAGTTTCTAGGGGTTTCGTTAGCGATATGTCTCGGTCCGGTATCAGAGTTTCACACGGCGTACCTATTTTTATACCCCACCTTACCTTATGAGGGTATAAACACATTGATGCGTCATTATCGGAATATTGATTTTAGACCCCATGTTTCTTTGGACCAAATGCGTTTCAGACAGCCCAATTTAAAAATCGGTGAACTCTTTCCGGTACCTCCCCCACAAAATTACAGTTTTTCTTTTTAACAGACAATTATTTTCAATTTTGGTTTCGTTGATTCCTTCAGGAATTTTTGATTTTAAAGATACACCTCGCACAGGTAGGCCGGTCGTCGAAAATGTCGATAAAATCGGAGAAATGATCGAAGTTGACCGGCATTTTAGGAGTCGTAACACCGCCCAGGAGCTACAAATGTACCATAAACTGACTAGAATTGGCTAACAGGATAGGTGTCGTGTTCCACCAGGACACACACATCTACAATGACTCGCCACAAACTTCGGGAGCTTGGTTGAGAAGTTTTAATGCATCTGCAAAACAGTCCGAACTATGATTATCATATTTTTCTTGCATTGTAAAATCTACGGACGATTGTGAAAATCAACTACTAGAGTTTTTTTGCAAATAGAGAGCAGGACTTCTACGGGAGAGGCATTATGAAGTTTCCTTTAAAATGGCAACAAATTATACAACAAAACGGTGCATATTTATTTGGCCCAAAATAATGACCTTTAGTTTATATAAAAATAATGGATTTCTTTTTCCCCAACCTAATAATTAATCTGATCACGAATATTATTTTTGTATACAATTTCTACAGCATTTTGCAGTATTGAATTGTTTTTTATTTTTTCAATTTAGTAAATAAACACAATTTGAAATTGATAATACTCAAATTCCAAATAAAATTCCGCATTTGTATTTTTTTTTTTTTTTTTTTTTTTGCAAAACCTAATATTATTATATCCAACACACATGCGGCTCTGCTGGAATTTTTCAATACATTTTTCGTGTTGTTGCATGAGGTTTTGTTTTTTCAAACGAAAATTCATAGACAAGTTTGTTATTAATAAATAAACAACAACAATAATAATAACAACAACTACAAAACAAAACACGGTTATAAAAATTAACAGGATTTTTATTGGCCTTTATTAAATATTCAATAACAATGCCGGCAATAATATGCGTTAAATAAAAACAAAAAAATAATACGAATTGTTAGATAAATAATAAACAAACAAAAAATTCAATGAAAAACCTCGTCACAGAGGCTGGCGTTAAATTAAAATCTCAAAATTAGGGGGATCACCGATCGATATCGAAATTATCAGCATCGTTATCATCATTCGTGGCATAGCCACAAATTTGCTGGAACATTTCAATTATTGTTTTGTTAACAAATTTTTATTGTTTAATTTCAATATTTGTTTATTTTTTGTTGTTGGCACACAGTATCGATAAACCAATTTTTAATAAGCTGTGAAGTTTTCTTTGCTGGCTATAATTGAGAGGAGATTGTAAACGTATCCATCAATTTGGAATGGAAGCGATGCGCTTCTTACACTCAAGGAAATCGAAATGCTTGACCATGAATTTGTTAACTATACAATTTTATTATTTGGAAATGAAAATATGAACATATGTTCTTTTCACGCCATTGATAATTAATTATATAATTATATAATAAAAATGTTTTTTTTATATTAGAAACAAAATTATGCTATTAATAATGAAATTCGAATACATACAGTATGTCAAAAATGAGTTTACACATTGAATAAATGACATTTTTTAGTAATAAATGTAAATATTTCTTTATACAATTTTGTTTTATAAAATGTAAAAGAAATAGAAATTTCATTAAAAAATATAAGAAAAAAATATTCAATTTCAACACTGTCAATTAGCTCTTTTCACATGACGTAAATGTTAAGTTTATGGCATAATAATATTATTATTGAACACGCATTTTCATAGTTTTTATATTTTGTATGTCCGCCCTTTGATTATACCAAACATTGTAGAGGTTTTTTTTTAATAGAGTGGGCTAAGTCATAATTGTTCGGAATGTTGTGCCACTCATTCAATATTGAAGTTTTCAATGCTTCGATATTTTTATATCCTTAGCCTTACCCTTAGCAATAATGGTACATACACATTGATACGGTAAAAATGTGACACATCGAAATATTGGTTTTAGACCCCATGTTTCTTTGGGCCAAATCCGTTTCAGATAATTTGGAGTCGATTTACAAATGTCCGTCCGTCTGTCGGTCTAGCCGGCTTGTACGCACGAAGGCAGTATCTGATTTCATCCAAACTTTGCAGATCGTAATAATTCTTTCAAACTTAGTTCAAGTTCGAAGATGGGGAATATCGGTCCACTCCTTTTGTTACCTCCCCCGCAAAATGGTAAAAAAAATAATTTTGTATTATCATGCGAACGGACTATCCGATTTGAACCAAACTTTGCACAACCTATTATATTTACTAAGCCTAGATCAAGTCCAAAGATTGGACCCATTGGTCCGCTCCTTCTCGTACCTCCCCCATAAAAGGTCAACATTTTCAATATTTGTAAATCCAATATCAAGCGAATGGTATGGCCGATTGGAACCAAACTTTGTACATCCTATTATCTTTACCAATATTAGATCTAGTTTGAAGATGGGACCCATTGGTCCACTCCTCCTGGTTCCTTCCCACAAAGGGTCAAAATGTTCAAAATTTATAAGTCCAATGGTATGCCCGATTTGAACCAAACTTTGCACAACCTATTATCTTTACCAAGCATAGATCAAATACGAAGATGATAACCATTCGTTCACTCCTTCTCGTAGCTTCTTTGCCAAGGGTCAACATTTTCAATGGAATGTCCGATTTAAAGCAAAATTTGCAGAACATATTATCATTACCAACTATTGATTAAGTCCAAAGTTGGGACGCGTCTGGTCACTCCTCTGGTACTTCCCCCCAAAAAGGGTCTATATTATAAAAACTTATATATTTTATTTGAAGCTAATTTGATCAAAATTAAATCCGAAACCTCTGTGATAAGACCATATACCTTATATAAAACGAATAGTAAAACATGCGTGTAACTCCGAAGATCTCCGCCAACCATAGGCTGAGGGTATATATTTATCGGCTATACCGACTGACACTTTTTGACTGGTATGGTTACCTTTTAGCTATTTTTGAAAATAGACCTACACATTTTCTATAGGTCGGGACTGTGGGCTGGCGTATCCAAATCTGTGTTAGAGTTATAAAGAGGTCATATCCGCATTATATGTGACTTATGCATGTAATCATTAGCAAAGTTCATAGCACTGGTTAAATGATTAGGTGTCTTAATATTTTTATAAAAACGATGTCCGCACATTTTTTATAAAAGCTAAGTCTCCACGTCTTTTTATACCCTATACTACTATGTTGTAGACCCACCTTTAAGTATACCGATCGTCATATCTCGACTGAGTCGATCTAGACATGTGTGTCCGTCCGTCCGTCTGTCCATTATAGTTTGTAAGCACGATACAGGCCACAGTTATGGACCAATCTTCACGAAATTTTGCATGTAGGATGGGTTCTGGCCAATGAAGATCGGTTAATATTTAGGGGATCGGTTAATATTTAGGGGATGAAATGGACCCGAGAAGTTCATAGTATATCCAAGAGGAGTGGTTACCACACTGGAGGGCGGAAATATAGCGCTGATCGCTTTGGAATGTTCCATGTGGTTCCAGTTATGGTCAAGACAACGTCTAAAATTTTAGGTGATGATCAGATAATAATTTTTCAGATGAAAACTTAATTATTTGTACTTTTCGAGTCGAAAGCCGAACATTACAACATAACCCACGGCGAAGGGAATCTGGACAAGTAATTAGAGGGGCTGTACTGATAATTAGTAACATTTGTTGGTCTCTAGCCAGTCAAAAGTGTGCAAATATAATATAAGTATCATAAGGTCGGCCCCGTTCGACTATACTGCTCCGCTCACTGGTTTTAATATGCACATTCAGTTTGGTGTGAACTGTTCCTAATGGCGATTGGAACATTTCCACATTTTTTTTTCTATATTTGATTTCAACGTGCTGCTCTTGATCAGATTTTTTAATATAGTCTGTGCAATTGTTTTGTGACAAACTTTAACACCACACTCTCATTCCCTTGCAAGCGTCCTTTGGAAATTTAAGGGCTTTGCATAATTTTTCAAAAAATTATGCGCCCAATAGGCTTATTAATTTTTGGTTTAGGACCACCTCGATTTATTAGATTTTAAATTGTCTTTCCTATAACTGAAAACATTTCCGACAATTCGGTCACACTTTTCCCCAACATTTTGCTGACTTTTTTCAATACTCTATTTCAAGATATGTTGCGCACACTTACAAATTTTGTCATCAAATTATTCCCAATAAAAAAAGGTAAAACTGAGCCATATTTGTTTGTGTTGTACTATTCTTTGATTTCGTACTAAATTTTAATGTGATTCGCTCAAACTGTATTAAGTGCAGCACACAATTATGATAAATAAGAAATAAATATAAAAAATAATATAATTAGTGTTATTTCGAGCTTCTACATTTGAAAATGTTTAATAATTATCCATGTGTATACTCATTCTTGACACACTGTATTATAGACAGTTCTGGAGAAATAAATTCCCCAAAATAATTGAATTTTTTTAGAAGTGTTTTACAGATAGGAAATCTCTGTGTTACAATCTCTTTAAGAGGACTCCTTTCATTCTGTGTCATATTTTGTTCTATTCTTGAAACAATACAACAAACACGTACACACATAATTATTAATAATAATGCTAATTGACAAAGTGAAAGTAGACAGTCGGAAATATTTCAAAATTCAAAAAAAATCAAAGTTCTTTTCAAACCTCTTCCAAACCCTTTTCAATTGAGTTAAGCCAAAAATAATTTCGAATACCACAATTTGTTTAAAATTAAAACAAACAAATGCAAGCCTTGACATTCATCATTAAAACTGATTGTTGATACTCTTAATGGTACTAGTTTTTTTTTCTTCTTGAGATCTTCAAGCCATGTTAAATAAATAAACAAATATTTTTCTAACAAATTTTCAACTAAAAGAAAACAAAAAAATATTATTAAAAAAAGAAACATTAATTAAACGGTTTACTTTGGACACACAAAGTAATTTCTTACTTTTATTTTTTTTTTTGTTTAATTTGGGCTAGTATGTCGTAAATACATACATACAATTATACAATAATATTTCCTAAAAATAGTATACGAATTGTCATAAGAAAAGCATAAATATTTGAATTCAATGGAAACAACAGACCAAAAGATTATGATGGTAATTTCTTGGCCACAGCACATTAGAATATCAGATCATTGAATTGAAAACTGGTCATTGCTAATGCTGCCGCTGTCACTGCTGCTGCGATCATCGGTTCAATAGAACATTCAAAACGGTCTCAAAAAATGCAAATGACAAAACATGCCAAAAATAAGACCTTGAGGCCAATCTATAGGTTTTTTCTGTACACTGTTTTTCTAAAGAATCATAAAACAATATTTTTGTTTGTTTTGAATATCTAGTTTTTTTGTGAAGATGCTACTAGGATTGATACCCAAAAATACAAAAGAAATCAAAAAACCAAAAATAAAAAATTGAATGTGACGACCAATCTGATGACAAACACGTTTCTTTTTTTTTAATCATCAAATAAATGAAACGGTTAACTGCGTCTTTATGTGTTTAATACAAAATGACAAAGTAAATTATCATATTGGTATTTTTTACACTCGAAAAAAATGAACAGGTAAAAAATTAACAAATTATTTATGGTAAATAAATAAGTCAAAAGGTTCTCTGTATAAAATAATTTTGAAAATTATTGAGAAAATTTTTTTCTCTACACAAATGAACCTTTGAAAGTCTTCTATAAATAGAGAATTTTAGAGTTATATGGGAGCTGTTTTTCCCAATTTCAATTGAAACAAATGACCTACGCAAATTTCATCCAATTCGGGACCTGTACATTGTTTACAATTTAATATGGACAGGGAATGCATAAATCGACCGGGGGGTCTATGTCGATTATTTTTGCCTGTTACAAACATATGCACAAACACATAATACCCTGTACCACTGTGTGGTGAAGAGTATAAAAATAACATTTTTAGTCGATTTTGCATTTGTCGCTAAAAGTCAAAAATCGATTTTAAAAAGGTTATACAAAATCGAAAGATCGAAAAGTCGACTTGTTAGTCAATGACAAAAATCGACAATTCTAAAAATCGACATTTTGGTCAGAGGCAAAAACCGAGAAGTCTATAAGTCGACTTTTGCGCTCGACTAGGTATCCCTATTGTGGAGGCCTTCAGAATCACCAGCATGTTTTATTATTCGCTTTATATAAAGTATATATATGTTTTTATCAAAGAGGTTTCGGATTTAATGTTGATCAAATCGGTCATTCAATTAGCATAAAATTATATTTACAAGTTTATAAAATATTGGATATTCCATTTCCCTGATATTAGATTTATAAATATTGCAAATTTTGACCATTCGGGTGGAGGTACGAGAAGTAGTGGACCATTGGGTACCATCTTTGGTAAAGATAATAGCATGTACAAAGTTTTGTTCAAATTGGATAGTCCGTTCGCATGATATTATAAAATTAATTTGTGGCACAATTTTGACCATTTGTGGGTACCAGAAGGTGTGGACCGATAATCCCCATCCTCAAACTTGAAGTAAGTTTGAAAGAAATATTACGGTGTGCAAACTTTGGATGAAATAGCTTACTCCATTCGAGAGTTATAGTGCGCACTTGCCGGCCAGACGGACATTCATAAATCGACTCCAAATTGTCTGAAACGGATTTGGGGCAAAGACAAATGGGGTCTAAAACCAATATTTCGACGAGGTATATTTTTGTCGTAGCAATGCGTATATAACCTCATTTAAGATTTAACCCCGCCAAACTATATGCCGTTAGTCGATCAGCCAACTCATTTTCCCCTGATAATAACATTTTTAATCAAACCCGACCATGACCTATTAACAAGGTCTATATGATAAGGTGGCCTTATCGCCAGAGCGTGAAGATAAATTGTTGAAAGTTAAATTGTAATGTTATTAAGAGAGCTCTGTTAACCCATTAACAGAGCTCTGATAAATAGTTAACAGAATAGAAAAAAAGTAAATTTAATAGATTTTACGATTATTTTTATTTAAAATTAATAAAAATAAGTAGATTTAGGACAAAATTAATAAATGTGCTACCCCAATGCACTAAAACATGAAAATGGCTGCACATGCAGCATCACTGTATGTATTTGCAATTGGGCCCACTGTCCGAAAATTTCAAAACCTGGGACTAAGCGAATACCCACGATGGAAAGGTCACTCCATGGGCTTTCAGAATATATATAGTTTATATCCGAAATCAATTTCGGATATTGAAAATTTTTTGACTTTTTGTTAAATTGTACAATTTCACAGTAGGTCTTGTAATTTATATATGTCAGGCCCACTATCCCGAAATTCCAAAACCTGGGACTAAGCGAATACCCGCGATTGAAAGGCCACTCCCTGGGCTTTCAGAAAATATATAGTTTATATCCGAAATCAATTTCGGATATAATAAATTGTTTGACTTTTTTTAAATTGTAAATTTTCTGGTAATTGATATGGTCCAACTTTTAGGCTCACTGTCCGAAAATTTCAAAACCTGGGACTAAGCGAATACCCACGATTGAAAGGTCACTCCATGGGCTTTCAGAATATATATAGTTTATATCGGAAATCAATTTCGGATATTGAAAAATAAATAAATAAAAATAAATTCTAAATTCTAAAAATTATTCTAACTTGACAACAGTATGTCAATATAAATTTTTAAATATTTGTAGGTATGTACACATTTACAACAAATCACATTATTCATTCTCGAATACAAAATAATTAATTACCCTAATTTGTTTATTTGTATATAGGTAAGAATAATTATAGCCGGTTTTTTTCGTTGCTTGTAAAAATGTAAAACAATTCGGTTATTTATCACCGGGGTGGGTAAAACCAAATGTGACAGCCGTCTATAATTGATGTTTTTTGTTATGCGTTAAAATTTAAATTAATGATTTACTTTCTAAAATAAAATCACAAAAAAATGTTATATTATATTTACAATATATTTTATAACGCTTAGAAAATTAGCATAAAAAAATTATTTAAAATGTAAATCCCCACATTAACTGGTAACCAGTAAATGTTCTATTTTTGTTATGAATTAGTCATTGATGAAATAAATCGGATTCTTAATTGTTTTTTTTTTAAAATTTTTCAAATATCTTTTAAAATCCCAATATAATGAAATTTATTTTGTTTCAAAAACAACTATAAAAAAATACTGCACTAAATATTGTTATATTGTTATATGGCGATATGCTCCGATGATTTTACAGTTTTCTATTGTTCGGTTCGTTCGTTCGTTCATTCATCCATCCATCCATCCATAGGCGAATTACGAATTGCACTTTACTGGATGGATGTTGCATTTATTGTTGTTCCTCTTCGCCTATTTTTTGTTTTATCTGAAGACGATAAAACAGCAACAGCAACAACATAGAAAATTAAATGAAGTGCAGATTTATTTGTTACAGTTTGTTAAAAACAAACTGCTGGTATCCGTTTCTATTTCGTCCACCCCACCCCACCCCTTGCTAGCTGTTGAACAATACAGAGCAATTGTTCAATTTCCTTTTTTTAGTTAAGAGTTTTGAGATAAATTTTAAATTTTTAAATTTTTTAGATCTCTGAGATGATTGGATTTTTCAAAGAATATTTTTAGGACTGTGAGGTGTGGATTATAAAAAATATATATATTTCTTCGATGTCTCTGAGAGGCATAGGTTCAAAAAAAAAGTTTGGTAGGTCTTAAAGAATGTTCTATGCTTAATTTATTTTTTTATTTGAAAACAAATTTATTTATTTAGGACAAATTTTCCCACCTTAAAGGGTCTGTAGTTTGATATTTTGATGCAAATATCTAAAAGGTTATAAAAAGTATATATAATTATTTTTTAGAACTTTATTTATCTATACATAATTTATCAATCGCAAATATTTTGTTTTTCAAATATCTTAATTTTTCGCCCACTGTGCCAATCGCGCTTGTCTTGCCTTGCTCAGAGCACTTCAGTCCACAGCATTGCAGCATTAATCGTCGCAACCACCATCACCACCACTGCTTCCGTTAACTGTTGCAAATTGTTGCATACAACAACTACATGCATCCACAAATTGTTTTCCTAATCTTGCGGATAAGTCATGTACAAACGCTGCAATTTCTAATAAAAGATTGCACATTTTTTTTTGGAAATTTTTATTATTTATTAAAAAAATTTGGAAATATTTCCGGCTACGGGTTTTATTTATATAGAAAATTTTGGATTTTTTAAAGTAGTAGTGGATTTTTTAAAGTAGAATTTGTCAAGGTCTAACCGAGGCGTGGATTTTTTAAAGTAGAATTTGTCAAGGTCTAACCGAGGCGTGGATTTTTTAAAGTAGAATTTGTCAAGGTCTAACCGAGGCGTGGATTTTTTAAAGAATATTTTTCTTGGTCTCGGGGAGGCTTGGACGTTTCAAATAATATTTTTCTTGGTCTCGGTGAGGCTTAGGCTTTTCAAATAATATTTTTCATGGTCTCGGGGAGGCTTGTGCGTTTCAAAGAATATTTTTTTTTGGTCTCGGGGAGGCTTGAGGGTTTCAAAGAATATTTTTTCTAGGTATAACCAACGCTTACAAAAAAAAATTACAAAATTTGTATTCTATAGCGTATATATTTACCCCTGAAGGACATAGACCCGAGAAGTTTATATTATATCCAAGAGGAGTGGTTGACCTTTAAATTAATACCAATTATATTGTGGTATGTGCTCGGATTTGGGAGTTGCACCTAAATATTTACAGGTATCTCCGTATTCGTATATTATTTAGTAACCCATTATCAATCTAGAGAGCGGAACTATAGCGCTGATCGCTTTGAAACCAGTTGACCAGTTATGGTCAAGTACAACGCCTATAATTTTCGGTGATGATCAGATAATAATTTTGGAATGAAGTGGACCGAAAACTTAATTTTTTGTGTTTTTTTTTTTGTTTTTGTTTTAAAGAATATTTTTCTAGGTCCAAAAGAGGCGTGGATTTTTAAAGAATATTTTTGTAGGTCTAACAGAGCCGTGGATTTTTTAAAGAATATTTTTTGTGGGTCTAATTGAGGCGTCGATTTTTTAAATAATATTTTGTTGTAGGTTGAGCCGTGGATTTTTTAAAGAATATTTTTTCTACGCCTAACAGAGGTGTGAATTTTTAAAAGAATATTTTTTCTAGTCTAGCCGTGGATTTTTAAAAGAATACTTTCTCTAGGGCTATCGAAGATATAGATTTTTTAAAGAATATTTTTTCTAGGTCTGACAGAGAATAGAGACAAGGGTTTTGAAGACATTTTTCAATGTCTCTGAGAATTGTGATTTTTTAAAGAATATTTTTTTTTTGGATCATTCAGATTTTTACGCTTTTTTTCTAGGTTTTTGAGAGGCATGGATTTTAAGTAACAGCTATAAAAACGATTTTTCCAGTATGAATATTGAATATTTCAAAATCGTGAAATTTCAAAATATGTGATTCCCTTCGACATATAATTCATAACTTCTCGAAACATTTTTTTACCGTTTCATGTTGGTGCCCAGCCTTTTAAAAATAAATGTTAAAAATAATACCTATTTTTAACATTTTATTTAAAACCCGAATTTATAGCATCAATTACAAACGTGAAAGAAACTCCGCAAGGATATTAAATAAAAAATTAGGTCAAAATTTACGTTTATATAAAAGGTCCGGTTATTGTCAACGTCGTTGCTGTTACAACTTTATAAAGTAAAGTGTTGTTTTAATTTATTTTTATTATTAAATATACAACAAAAGACATCAAAAAACTGCATTCACGACATCTTCCACGGATGCATCAGCATCAAAAGAAATTCAAAAAAAGAGGAGTGTCCCTTTGCAAAAAAAAAAAACACACACACACAAAGACCTCTAGAAAGCTCAGAAAATAGCATCGAATGGAATGAACGTAAACAGTCTTGGCAAAAAAACCCCATCTCCACGAAATGTCTTCAGCAGAAAACTGAAGATGGTGGAGCGGTCAATAACCTGTTACTCTGTCTTGGCCCACCAAACATGTCGGATGGATATCAAAGCAGAAACACTACAGAGAAAAAAATCGCCGTATTTATAGTCACATAATCAAAATATCATTAAGCAAAAATACAACATTTCGAAAAGACCAAAGACAACAACAGCAACTACAAAAACAACTCGATAATTACATGGGAATCAAAAATAGCAACAAAAACAAAACAAACAAAAAAGAAATTAATATAAAAAAGACATGAGATTTTATTTACATAAAAACAAATTGCCGCCATACCGCTTGCTGGCCATCGCAATACCGGGCGAAAGCGATTCATTTCATTTGGGCAAAACAAAAAAAATAAAAAAAACTGCGTTACTGACCCAATGTTAAACGTTGACGCCACCAAACACAGACACACTATCCGACGACGACATACGGATGGACAATTTCCAATGACAACAATAGCGACTTACTGGCATCCCTCCCCAGCCCATTTCACCTCTTGAATCGAACTGCTGCTTCTTACGTAAAATATTAACTAACTTGTTCAGTTTTCATGTTATGGATCGAACTGGTTTCGACATCATTGCTGTATCGTCTGGAGACAGACAGATGAATCGGTCAATTGATTATATATTTTTTAATAATATATGTTAAACTCAAAATTTCCAAAATAAAACATTACTCTTTTTTTGTCGCATATAAATATGTGTCAACAAATGAATGTGCGGCACGTTTTAAATATTTCGCGAATGGCGAAAATTTGGAGAGATGGACCAGAAAAAAGGCGATTGGTTTTGTATACGCACAATGGGTTGAAAAGCTATCATTAAAGAATAATTTTCATTTTTTTTAAAAGCATATTTTTTATTTTATGTATGGATTTTTTTTAAGAATATTTTTCCCAGGTCTAACAGAGGCGTGGATTTTTAGGAATATATTTTCTAGGTCCAACAGAAGAGTGGATATGTGAAATATTTTTTCTAGGTCTTTGAGAATATTTTTTCTAGGCCTAACAGAGGTGTGGATTTTTTAAAGACTATTTCTCTATGTGTCTAACAGAGGCGTGGATATTTTAAAGAATATTTTCCTATGTGTCTAACAGAGGGGTGTATTTTTAAAAGAATATTTTTTCAGATCTCTGAGAAGCTAGGATTTTTAAAAGAATATTTAAAGAATATTTTTTCTAGGACTAACTGAGGCGTGGATTTTTTAAAAACTATTTTTCTATGTTTCTAACAGAGGCGTGGATTTTTTAAATACTATTTTTCTATGTGTCTAACAGAGGTGTGGATTTTTTAAAGACTATTTTTCTATGTGCCTAACAGAGGCGTGTATTTTTTTCCAGGTCTAACAGAGACGTGGATTTTTTAAAGAATTTTTGTCTATGTCTAGGAGAGGCGTGGTTTTTTAAAGAATATTTTTCCAAGGCCTAACTGAGGCGTGGATTTTTTAAAGAATATTTTTCCAAGGCCTAACTGAGGCGTGGATTTTTTAAAGAATATTTTTCCAAGGCCTAACTGAGGCGTGGATTTTTTAAAGAATATTTTTCCAAGGCCTAACCGAGGCCTAACTGAGGCATGGATTTTTTTAAGAATATTTTTCCAAGGCCTAACCGAGGCCTAACTGAGGCATGGATTTTTTAAAGAATATTTTTACAAGGCCTAACCGAGGCCTAACTGAGGCATGGATTTTTTAAAGAATATTTTTCCAATGCCTAACCGAGGCGTGGATTTTTTAAAGAATATTTTTCCAAGGCCTAACCAAGGCGTGAATTTTTTAAAGAATATTTTTCCAAGGCCTAAATGAGGCGTGGATTTTTTAAAGAATTTTTTTCCAAGGCCTAACCAAGGCGTGAATTTTTTAAAGAATATTTTTCCAAGGCCTAACTGAGGCGTGGATTTTTTAAAGAATATTTTTCCAAGGCCTAACCAAGGCGTGGATTTTTTAAAGAATATTTTTCCAAGGCCTAACTGAGGCGTGGATTTTTTAAAGAATATTTTTCCAAGGCCTAACTAAGGCTTGGGGTTTTTAAAGAATATTTTTCCAAGGCCTAACTAAGGCGTGGATTTTTTAAAGAATATTTTTCCAAGGCCTAACTGAGGCGTGGATTTTTTAAAGAATATTTTTCCAAGGCCTAACCAAGGCGTGAATTTTTTAAAGAATATTTTTCCAAGGCCTAAATGAGGCGTGGATTTTTTAAAGAATATTTTTCCAAGGCCTAACTGAGGCGTGGATTTTTTAAAGAATATTTTTCCAAGGCCTAACTAAGGCTTGGTGTTTTTAAAGACTATTTTTTCTAAGCTTGGATTTTTAAGAAATATTTTTTCTAAGCCTGGATTTTTTAAAGACTATTTTTTCTAAGCTTGGATTTTTTAAGAAATATTTTTTCTAAGCCTGGATTTTTTAAAGAATATTTTTCTAAGCCTGGATTTTTTAAAGACTATTTTTTCTAAGCTTGGATTTTTTAAGAAATATTTTTTCTAAGCCTGGATTTTTTAAAGAATATTTTTCTAAGCCTGGATTTTTTAAGAAATATTTTTTCTAAGCCTGGATTTTTTAAAGACTATTTTTTCTAAGCTTGGATTTTTTAAGAAATATTTTTTCTAAGCCTGGATTTTTTAAAGAATATTTTTCTAAGCATGGATTTTTTAAAGAATATTTTTCTAAGCCTGGATTTTTTAAAAAATATTTTTCTAAGCCTGGATTTTTTAAAGAATATTTTTCAAAGCCTTGATTTTTAAAAAAATATTTTTCTAAGCCTGGATTTTTTAAAAAATATTTTTCTAAGCCTGGATTTTTTAAAAAATATTTTTCTAAGCCTGGATTTTTAAAAAAATATTTTTCTAAGCCTGGATTTTTTAAAGAATATTTTTTCTAAGCCTGGACTTTTTTAAATAATATTTTTTTCTAAGCCTGGACTTTTTTAAATAATATTTTTTTCTAAGCCTGGATTTTTTAAAGAATATTTTTCGAAGCCTGGATTTTTAAAAAAATATTTTTCTAAGCCTGGATTTTTTAAAAAATATTTTTCTAAGCCTGGATTTTTTAAAGAATATTTTTTCTAAGCCTGGACTTTTTTAAATAATATTTTTTTCTAAGCCTGGAATTTTTTAAACAATATTTTTTTCTAAGCCTGGATTTTTTAAAGAATATTTTTTCGTGGTCTCTGAGAGTCGTGGATTTTTTAAAGAATATTTTTTTCGTGGATTTTTTAAGGAATATTTTTCTATGTATAACAGAAGGGTGGCTTTTTTAAAGAATATTTTTTCAAAAACTCTGAGAGGCGTGTCTTTTTTAAAGAAAATTTGTCTAAGTCTATCAAAAGAGTGGATTTTTAAAAGAATATGTTTTCTATGTCTCTGAGATTTTTTGAAGCATTATTTTCGTTGTCTCTGGGAGTATTTGTCTGTAAATTTGAGTTCTTCAAAAACAAACTTTCAAGGGTGATATCGTTTTAATACTTAGTATGGAAGTCGGTGCTCATTCATAAAAATCTAGATTTCTCGTTCCATGTTTAAAAACTGTCCACTCTATATAGTAAGTCAGACATTTTACTTTATGTATACATTACCTTAGGAAAATAAATGTAAATTGGCCATCATCCGAATGCTATGCAAATATATTTTCTTTACTATAGATGTATATGCCAATGAAAAATCTCGAATGAAATCTGAGAAATTCCATAGAAATATTGAAAAAGGCTGGATAGACGATGAAGTCACCCGAACAAAGTTGTCATTGATTGTTATTTGTTTTTTTTTTTAAGTTGACGTCAATATTTTTTTATTACTTCCATCCAAGTTTACGTTGATGGCCATAAAAGTCGTCAATAAATTTGAATAATTTCCAATCAATAACTCAATATTTTTTGTTTTTGTTTTCCACTGGTTGTGTACAGTAGAAGGAGACGAATTGTAAATAATTAGCTGTTGTAGAGAGTAGATGGAGACGAATTGCAAATAATTGACTTGTAGTAGGGATCGTATTTTTTGATTTACGTTTTAGTTGTTGTTTAAATGTTCAACACTTCAATGGAAATGGAAATTTGAACCTGGCTGGTTAGGGAATAGCTTGCACATATAAAATTTTAATTTTTATTACATATTTTTATGGGTTTACCTCTTGCCAACCGCTAAAACAAAATAATTTATTATATTATAAATCTAAATATTTTAAATGTGTTTTTGTTTTTGCTTTGTTCTCTTGAGAGCTTGAAGGTGTTAAAAAAATGTCACTAAACTTCTTCTACACAAGCATGTGTGAGAATATTAATTATACTGAGCGAAATTGCCGATGATTTTTTTTTTGTTTTTGCCAAATTTGGTTTCCTGATAATCTTGACATGATATACATGCATACATATTTTATATTGAAATTCGGTAAAGAACATGATTTCATATGTTAAAACATTAATTACAATATAGATTTATTTAGCTATAAAATTGGACTTCACTAAACTCTATGCCTCTCACATAATTTGAATTCTTTTTATTTGAATAATTATAACCTTAAATATATAAATCCAAGCTGCTCCTCATAAGCAAGTAATTTCATTCATCAGATAAAACTATTTTTTATTTGAATTATTTTTGTAGCCACGTTCTGAATTTATAATTTTGCTGTTGTAACCTCTCCCCCTCTCCATTTCCATAGTAATGATTTTTTTTCTTTAATATTCTCGGTGATAAATGAATTCTTCGCAACTTATCTTCAGGGTAGTAGTAGTAGTTATGAATGTCTAGAATGCTATGGTAATAAATCGCTCCGCTTTGCAATTAATGCTGGTAGTCACGCAGATTGAAATAAATGACAAGCGTATCAACAGACATCAACATTAAGTAGCCGGAGTTCGATGATGAGACATTCAAAATAGCAACAGATACATGGCAGTAGCAGAAAGTGAAAATGCATCATTAAAATATGAATGTCAGAGAGAGGATCGTGATTTTTATTTTTAAGAATTTCTATTAGGATATTTACTTCAAGGCGTGGATTTTCAAAGGAATTTTTTTTCTGAGACTAAGACGTGGATTTTTTAACAAATATTTTTTCTATATCTAACAGAGGCGTGGATTTTTTAAAGAATATTTTTTCTACGTGTCTGAGAGGCGTGGATTCTTAAGAATATTTTTTCTACGTTTAAAAGTGGCGTGGATTCTTAACGAATATTTTTTCTAGGTGTAACAAAGAATTGGATTTTTAAAGAATATTTGTTGGTGGTCTAACAGAGGCGTGGACTTTTTAAGGAATATTTTTTGGTGGTTTAAAAGAGGCGTGGATTTTTTAATGATTTTTTTCTACGTGTCTGAGAGTCGTGGATTTTTTAAAGATTTTTTTTCTACGTGTCTGAGAGGCGTGGAAATTATTAAGATTTTTTTCTAGGTCAAACAGAGGCGTGGATTTTTTAAGAAATTATTAAGAATATTTTTTCTAGGTCAAACAGAGGTGTGGATTTTTTTAAGAATATTTTGTGAGTCTAATATAGGCGTGGATTTTCTAAAGAATATTTTTCTACGTGTCTGAGAGGCGTGGATTTTTAATGAATATTTTTCTACGTGTCTGAGAGGCGTGGATTTTTAATGAATATTTTTCTACGTGTCTGAGAGGCGTGGATTTTTAATGAATATTTTTCTAAATGCTTTTAAGTGTTTTTTCTTATTTATTACTTTCGGGAACCAAATCATCCACAAGGTATTTTCTAGAATATTTCTTCAAAGACTATGTGGAGCTATGTATGTAGGTATTTTTAAGGCCTTTATTCAAAATATTTTTTTTAAATATATTTTAGAAAACTATCAACAACCTAAATATTTCAAGATAATAATGCCAAGTATTTTTGGACATATTTGCAGGGACTTATAGAGATTCGAGTTTTAGAGATTTCAGGAAGACAATTAGACTGTAAATTTCCCCTGAAGTCTTACTATGAGCTATAGTCGTATTTTTATAAACTGTCTTTTTTCAAGAACTGCAATTGATCATCAATATATTTTAGAATACTGTATTAAATAATATATGACCTCTACAGCAATGTTTTATAATAAAAAAACCATTAATCCTTGGCTTACAAATAATTGGACAGCAAACAAAATAAGAAATTCATCGAAGACGATGGTTATGCAAATTTCAATTAAAAAAATAATTAACGCTTTAGGAAAAGACAATTTTTTATTTAATAGTCTTCATGAAATAACCATCAATATAAAAATAACTATAATAAAATAAAAAAATATAAGAAAAATAATTAAAAGATCTCTTAACTTTAGAAGCCTAAAAATATGATTTATAAATCCTCGCTTTTAGCTTCGATAGCCACACGACATTTTTTTTAAATACACCCTTTTAGTTTACATCCACCCTCGATTCTAAGTTTGACATTTCTTCAAAATGTATTGTTTACAAAATCCTAGGTTATAGATCCGATATTTGTTCCAAAAATATTTCAAAGAAATCCAATGAATATATCTCTGGCAGTCTTTAAAAAAATATTTCTTAAAATCCTCATTTATAGCTCTAATATTATTTGGAAAAAATATTTAAAAATCAAGGTATATGGAAAAAGTAAAAATCTATAAGTTAGCTTATATTTTTTAAAAAAATATGTTCATAGCTCTGATAGTCCTTTGAAAAAAAAATTAAATTCCAGGCCTATGGAAAAACAATAATTAAAAAAATCAAGCTTGTAGCTATGATAGTCCTTAAAAAAATGTTATGTCTCCGGAAGTCCTTCAAAACTTTATGCTTTAGATCTGATAGTCGTTAGAAAAAATATTTAAAAATTCACACATATTTAAAAATTCACAATAATTTAAAAATAAATAGCTCTGGCAGTCCGTAAAAAATTCCATTCCATGTCTATGGCTCTGATAGTCCTTGGAAAAAAATAATTTAAAAATCCAAGCTTATAGCTCTAACAATCCTTATAATTTTTTTTAACCCACATTTATAGTCCTTCATAAAATATTTTTCAACCCTTATTGCTGTGATAGATGTTCAAAATTTATTGTTTACAAAAATCAAAGCAGTCTTCCAGATGAAAATTTTAAAAATATTAGCTTATTGCTCTGATAGTTTGAAAAAAATTATTGAAAATTCTGATCTATAGCTCTAATAATAATTAAAAAAAAACAATAATTTTAAAAATCCAAGCCTCCTTCAAAACATATTTTTAAAAGTCCTCGCTTATGGCTCTGATAGCCCTTGCATTTTATTTTAATCCACGTTTATAGCTGATGGACTTTGGCACAAAAAACCAAAAAAAAAAAAAAAATAAAATAAAATCCAAACCTCTGGCTTTGATAATTCTTAAAAGAAAATAATCAACAAACTTTTTTTTTAAAAATCATCGTTTATAGATCTAATTGTCGTTGGAAAAAAATATTTTAAAATCCAGGCCAATGGCCGTGATAGTCCTTGAATATTTTAAATCCAAGCATATAGCTCTGACAGTCCTTCAAAATATATATATTTTTTAATTCACGTTTATAGATCTGGTAGTTTAAAAACAAAAAGCTCTGACAGTCCATCAAAAAATATTTTTAAAAATTCTTGCTTATAGCTCTAATAGTCTTTAGAAAACAAATTATTTAAAAATCCAGGCCTTGGGCTTTAATAGTTCTTGGGAAAAAAATTAAAAATCCAAGCTTATAGCCCTAACAGTCCTTCAATTTTTTTAAATCCATACATATAGCTGTGATATTTTTTTTTTTAATTTATTGTTTAAAAAATTTAAGCAGCCCTTTAAAACATATTTTTAAAAGTCCTCACTTATGGCTCTGATTTTAATCGACGTTTATGGCTCTGAAAGTCATCGGAAAAAAATATTTAAAAATCCAGACCTTGGAAGAAAATAATATAAAAAATAAATAAAAACAGCTATGTCTGTCCTTCAAAAAATATTTGTAAAAATCCATGTTTATGGCTCTAATATTCGGTGGAAAAAAAAATTATTTAAAAATCAGGATTATGGATCTGATAGTCTTTGGATTTTTTTATCCAGATCTTATAATTATTGGTGTTTATAAGAATTTTTTTTTTCAAAAAACCACCCAAATTTTTATCGTAGATTGTTCCTCGCTTTTAGCTCTTTAAAAAAAAATAATTAAAAATTCACGCTTATAACTTTGGAAAAAATATTTAGTAATCCAGGTCTATGGCTGTAATAGTCCTTGGAAAAACAATAATAATCAAAGCTTATATTTCTGACAGTCCCTTAAATATATATAAATATATATATATATTTAAAGTTCTCGATTATAGCTCTGACAACTCTTCAAAAAAAAAAAAAAGGATTTTAAATCCTCGCTCATAGCTCTGGTAGTCCTTCAAAAGTTGGTTTTAAAAATCCGAAAATAGCGCTTAGAAAAAAAACATAGCTCTGGTAGTCCATTAGAGATCAACAGCACATCTTGCTTACACGGACATATTTTCCGAATATCCCAATATTCTGTACAGCCCTTCTAATTACTTGTTCAGATTCACTTTACCGTGTGTTCTGATTTTCGGCTTGTGGCCTATAGATTGACTCGAAAAAATACAAACAAATTAGTTTTGGGTCCACTTCATCCCAAAATTTTAATCTGATCATCACAGAAAATTATAGGCGTTGTCCTTGACCACACCTGGATCCTCAAGAAAAATTTCAAAGCGGTGAGCTCTATGTTTCCCCCTCTATTGTGCTAATATGTTACTAAATAATATATGAATACGTAAGCTCCTGAAAATATTTACGTGTAACTCCCACATCCGAGTATATACGACCATATAACTGGTATAAATTTAAAGGTGAACCACTCCTCTTGGATATACTATCACCTTTTTGGGTCTATGTCCTTCAGGAGTAAATATATACGCTATAGAATACAAATTTTGTCATTTCACACAAAAGTCAGGGTCCATTTGACCCGCTAAATATTGACCTATCTTTATCAAAATAGACATGCTTATTCTTTGGCCCGATCCCCTTTTCCATGCAAAAATTCGCGATGTTTGGGCCATAATTGCGGCCTCTGGAGCGACCAGAAAAACCGACAAAAATTAAGTATTTGGTCCATTTCATCCCCTAAATATTGAAAGATCTTCACCAAAAGCAATAGGGGTCTTCATTGGGCAGAACCCGTCCTACATGCAAAATTTCGTGAAGATTGGTCCATAACTGTGGCCTGTATCGTGTTTACAAATTATAATGGACAGACGGACGGACGGACACAAATGTCTAGATCGGCTCAGCTAGTCGAGATATGACGATCGGTATACTTAAAGGTGGGTCTAGGACCAATATTTCGCGGTGTTACAAACTCTTTGGGCTGCACAAAGCTATAATACCCGAACAACATAGTTGTGTAGGGTATAAAAAATATTAAAAAATCCAGACCTATTGCCCCCTGAGTCCTATGAAGCAAATAAATAAAAAATCCATGTTTATAACTCAGAAAAATATAAAAAAAATCCACGCTGTAAAAGTCCTTAGAAAAACATTTTTAAAAAAAATTAACCTTCACAAAAAAATAATCCCTCTAAGTGATCTGAATGATATTGACAAAAATTATTAAAAAATCCAAGTCCAGAAATTTTTTTTCTTAAAATCCCACACAAACGCACCTAGTATCCCCCTGAAAATATGACATAAAACTTGGATGATAATAGCTCCAATTTTCCATCAAAATTGACCCCCAAATTGGCACCAATTACATTTATTTATTTCACCCCTCAACGGGTTAATACTATGATTATCATTACGATAAGGTATTTTGTTTTATTTGTAACCAAAACAAATGAACACCATGACTATTTTGAGGTGACATGGATTACGGTACCTCTATGAATAGACATGTAATGTAAATGACATAGCCGACAATATTTAAGAGGGTCCAATATAGCTGTGCATTGCAACCCATCCATCGACGACTAATCCAAGGCGGCGGCAAAAATAGCCAACACGGGTATTGGTGATTTGTCTGGCAAAAGTTGAATTAGCATTTTTTTCTTTTTGATTTGAAATACGTGACAAAATTTTATAATTTCTTAGGGTTTGTTTGTATTGGATATAAAAAAACATATTTAGACAATTTGGCGCATTGTTAAAATAGTACAGTATATATATTGGATTTATTTTCAATTCCAATAGAAGTGTGGTCTGGCAAACAAAACAAAAACCGCGGCTTAAATTATTGCACAATATTTAACTTTGCTCTTTTTTAAATTTCAAGAAACATCCAAATACTGACGTTATTCCTTCCATTCAATAAATAAAATTTATTTATTTAATATTGTTTTGATTTTTTTTTTGCTGGCAAGTTGTATTGAAAAAATGACCACTTCACAAAAGAAAAAAGGTATTGAATGATTTTTTTTTTCTTCCAAAAACAAAAAGTTATGGCCACTCGAATTTAATTATTTATTGATTGAGAATTTTAAGCGATTTGCAATTTGGAAGAAAAAAACAACAACAATAGAACAATAATATGATGATCTCAACATATCATCGTATAAGGTTTGATTGAAAATATGTTTTTTTTCTTCTTCTCTGTTTGTTATATAATTTGTGAAATGAATGACGTGTTGACAGCTCTTTAGGAGAGAAACGCGTGTTGCCGTTCTATTTATTTGGGATTTAATTTGTTTTCTTAATTTAAGAATTTTTTTCCTTAAATATAGTAGTAGGAAATAAATCAAAGCTTCTTCTACTTTTATAAACCGTAAAAAAAGAAACAGAACAAGTTCTGGAAATCAAAATCTAAATACAGATGTATTTTATGATTATAGTTTATATATTTAAGTAAAAAACATGATGTTTTTACAAACCAATAAGGCCTAGATTTTTGATGCATATTTTTTCAAAGATTAACAGAGGCATATTTTAAATAATACTTTCAAGGTAGAAAAAATTATATTAAAAAATTCTAAGTTTTTAGCTTTGAAAAATATAAAAAAATAAATATTACTCTGTTAGTCCTAGGAAACAAACAACATAAAATATTGAAATGTATCTTTCTGAAAAAAAAAATCTTTAGAAAAACATTAAAAAAATCCACTTTCAATCCCCAAAAAGAGCTCTGAGTGTTCTGAATGATTTTGGGATAAAATTATTTAAAAATCCAAGCCTAGGCAATTTTTTCTTAAAAAGCGTGGATTTTTTATTAATATTTTGAAGCCCATTCATAGCTTTAGGTGTGGACTTTAAAGAATTGTTGTGCCCATTCATAGCTTTAGGTGTGGACTTTAAAGAATTGTTGTGCATTTTTGAACAGACCCATGAATTTTGAAATTTTTTTTAAAACAATTTTGAACTACCAACTGCTCTACAATCTTGAATTTAAAAAAAAAAAAAATACCAAAGTTGGAAGAGTGAATTTATTAAAATCCCCCGACCTATTATTATTGATGTTAATAAGCCCTTTTTTAAAGAACCATCCAAGCCTGGTGATTTTTTTCCACGCTCTGACTGGCCTTCAATTTTTTAATCCACGCTTTAGCTCTGATTGTTTTTTGGAAACAATTTTTAAAATCCAAGGCTGTGGCTCTGATAGTTCTTAGAAGAAAATAATTTAGTGGCAGTCCACCAAAAAAATATTTTTAAAAATACTCGCTTTTAGCTCTAATAGTCTTTAAAAAATTAATTATTTAGAAATTCAGGACTATGGCATTGATAGTCCTTGGAAAAAAAAATAATTTAAACCATCCAAGCTTTTAACTCTGACAGTCCTTTGAAAAAAAAACACAATAATAGTAATCCAAGCTTTTTTAAATCCTCGCTTAAAGCTCTGACAGTCCTTGAAAATACATTTTAAAATCCACATATTTAAAAATTCAGCCCCTTTTGGCTCTGATTGTCGTTGAAAAATGAAAAATAATAATTTTAAAAATCCCAGCTCAGGCAGTCCTTTAAAAATATTTTGTTAAAAATCCTCGCCTTAGCTCCGATAGCCTTTGGGAAAAAAATATTTAAAAATCCAAACCTCTGGATCTGATAGACCTTGGAGGAAAAGAATTAAAAAAATAACTCTGGCAGTCCTTCAAAAAATAAATTTGTTAAGATCCTCTGCATATAGCTCTCCTTCAGAATATTTTATTTTAAAAAATCTACGCTTATACCTCTAATAATCTTTGGAAGAAAAACATTTTTTTTTTTAAATCAGGCCTTTGGTTCTGAGTGTCGTTGAAAAAAATAATTTAGAAAATCAAAGCTCAGCAGTTCTCCAAAAATATTTTTAAAAACTTCGCTTTAGCGCTGATAGTCTTTGGGAAAAAATATTTAAAAAATTCAGACCTCTGGCTCTGATGGACTTTGGAAGAAAAGAATTAAAAAATGACTCTGGCAGTCCTTCAAAACAAATATATATTTTTTTTAAATTCTCTAATAGTCATTGGAAAACAAAATATTTTAAAATCCAGCCCTATGGCTTTGGAGACTAATAATTAAAAAAAAATCCAAGCTAATAGCTCTGAAAGTCCATCAAAAAATTTTTTTTCATTATCCACTCCTATATCTGTGATAGTGTTTATAAATCCTATGTCTGATAGTCTTTGGAAAAATATTAAAAAATTCAGCCCCTTTGGCTGAATCTTTGGATCCCTCAGAATATGTATTGTTCAAAGGGTCATCCGAGCTTTAAGCGTTAATTTTTTAAAGGACACTTTTTGTATTAACGTCCGAACTACAAGCGTGGATTCCTTAAAAAATATTTTTTGCACTTCCTCCGAACTCCGAAAATAGTTCCAGATTTAGATGTAGCTCCCATATATATTTTCGTCCGATTTTATGTAAATGGTCTACCAAAGTCCCTATATATCTTTAAATTTGCACTAAATTTGGAATAGCGTACTGAATTAAGTCTATAATGATGTGTGTTAAGTTTCTTAAAAAAAACAGTTCAGATTTATATATAGCTCCCATATATATTTTCGTCCGATTTAAGTAATTTGGCATAGCGTACTGAATTAAATCTAGAATGATGTGTGTAAAGTTTCGTGAAAATCGTTTCAGGATTAGATATAGCTCTCATATATATTTTCACCAGGGTAACATTATAAGACGATCCAGCCATGTATTGAGATAAGGCGCTTAAATTTTGGGTTAGGGTTGTTGGTATTTTGTCTACAAGGCAGGTCAAGTTCGAAGATGGGCTATATCGGTCTACGTTTAGGCATAGTCGACATATAAGGATACCCCCTAATTTTCGTTATTTTGTGGTTCTTGAGCGCGTTGTTCAACCGAATTCGCTGTAATTTGGTACTTCGTGTTCTTATTGGGTACCTAGTTTCTTCACTAAAAATTATAAATATCGGTCTACTTTTTATATATACTTCTGGTATATATAACGGTATCTCCAAATTTGTGGTGTTCTTGAGCGCACTTTTCAATCGAATTCGCTGTTATTTGGTACTTTGAGTTCTTGAGTACCAAATCTCCAACTTTTTCCGGAAGCACCCGTAAAACGCTACTGAAATTTTATGGTATTTTTGGGGGGTTTTGATTGCGTTACCGAATTCGCTGTAATTTGGAACGGTTCTTATTGTGTACTAAATCTCTCCACTAAAAATTATAACTAAATGTCTCATATAACGGACAATTACTTCGATACAAAACAACTCTGCATCAAAGCCGATTTTACGTATTTTAATTATCAAATGTCAGCTGCAAATGTTAAGATTACTAAATACTTAATCAATAAACCAAAATCTATATCTAAGAAAAATAATTATAAAATATTTTTGCCAAAAAAAAACCCCAAAGCCAAACCTTTACAATCAATTCTAAAGGAATGTATTTACATCAAAACAAAAGACTCAAGACACAAGCGTACAAACCTATTAACAATTGTTACGAGTCAAACGCACACACCTCAAATATCTAAACTAAGACGCAATTATTAACTAAAATTCAAATCCAAAAAATAAAAAAAAAAAAAACATAAACAAAAAAATTCCAAAAATAATAACAACAATAATAAGAAGCAACAACTCGTATCTTTTATTAATCCATAATAATAATTATGCAAATTTAAAATTATGTCGCTGTTACTGTGTCACATCGAACGCCGCGCTCCGTAACCTGTTTAGACCATCACCACAATGAAATTCTTAAGAAAAATCCACATGTAGCCTTTTCCGAATGTAAATTAATATTTCTATAGAATTCATTTTTATTTTGCTTCCTTCTCTCTTCCTTTTCTTAGAAAGCCTTGGCAATAATAAAAATATAAGTATTTTCATTTAAAGATTAAAAAAAAAATATTTCCAAGGGTCATCCAAATATTTATACCCTACAGCTGAGCCGATCAAGACATGTGTGTTCGTCCGTCCGTCCGTCCGTCTGTCCATTATAGTTTGTAAACACGATACAGGCCACAGTTATGGACCAATCTTCACGAAATTTTGCATGTAGGAAGGGTTCGGCCCAATGAAGACCTCTATTGTTTTTGGTAAAGATCGGTTAATATTTAGGGGATGAAATGGACCAAATACTAATTTTTGTCGGTTTTTCTGGTCGCTCCAGAGGCCGCAATTATGGTCCAAACATCTCGAATTTTTACATGGAGAAGGGGATTGGGCCAGATCGGGATTGATAAAGATCGGTCAAATTTAGCGGGTCAAATGGACCCAGACTTTTGTGTGAATAATTACAGCATTTGTATTCTATAGCGTATATATTTACCCCTGAAAGGCCAAGCCCAGAGAAGTTTATAGTGTGTTCAAGAGGAGTGGTTGACCTTTAAACTAATACAAATTATATTGTTGTATGTGCTCGGATGTGGGAGTTACACCTAAATATTTAAAGTTATCTCCGTATTCGTATATTATTTAGTAACCCATTATCACTCCAGAGAGCGGAACTATAGCGCTGATCGCTTTGAAATGTTCCATGAGGTTCCAGTTATGGTCAAGGACAACGCCTATAATTTTCAGTGATGATCAGATAATAATTTTGGAATGAAGTGGACCGAAAACTTATTTTTTTGTGTTATTTTCGAGTCGATCTATAGACCACAAATGAAAGCCGAACATCACAACACAACCCACGGTGAAAGGAATCTGGACAATAGCTGTACTGAATACTCGTAATATATCACAATCGAAATGCATATCACGAAATATTGCCCAGGCTCGGAATAAACATCCGCAGAAAGGTTTCCGTGGTAGTTGTGTAGGGTATCGTATGGTCGGCCCCCTCCGACTATACTGCTCCGCTCACTGGTTTTAAAAAATATTTTTTTGTTATCATTAGTAAATAATTCCTAAAATTTAAAAAAGTTATTCAAGTACTATATTTTACAGGCTTTAAGAATTATTTCCAGGACCGTCCAAATATATTTTTTTAATTTGTTATTTATTTTTTGTATATTTTTTTATTTTTCAATATCTTACTTCTCTTTGAAATGCAACTCAATTTTTTTAGGAAAATATTGAGGCAAATTTTGGTTTTTTAAAGGATTTCTGTTTTGTAATTCTGGGTATTTATAAATAATATGTTTGTATAGTAATTTTTAAAAAATTTTATTTTTAAAAATTGTGTTAAATGACTATATAATATTAAATGACTATATATTTTTAAATTAAAGATTTTGTTTGTTAATTTGTTATTTATTTGTTTGAATATATTTTGTTTTTATTTTCAATATCACTCTCCTTGCTGCATCATTTCATTTATTTGTATTTTTTCATTTGCAAATGTAATGGCTTTCACCATTTGTCACCTCAGACATCTGTCCCCCATCAGCCGCCACTCCACTCAGAATGTTTACACTATCAGTTAACAACTATAAAATATTAATGAGTTAAAATAAATAAAAACATGAATCATTTTGAGATTTTCTCACTTTATAAATTAGTTTGTTAATAATGCCAAGGTTTAAAGAAGAGATGCTGTGGAATTTCGAAAAAAAATGGGAGTGTTTTTTAAATATATAGGCAGACATGCACCCGTCATCTCCTTCCAACGATGATCAATGGCAAAAAAAAAACAGTTTCAATGAAATAACAACAATAAGTGATGATATTCCCCAGATGACAATTTACAAAAAAAATATATATATGACACATGCCAACATGAGGAGAGGTAATTATGATGGATGCAGAGTTGTAAGAAGATTAATGATATTCAAAAAATATAATAATAAGACAATTTTTGGAAAAAAAATCATGATCCAACAGTGTCATACGCGTCTATTTTAAAAGAATAATTTTGAAGGACTATCAGATATATAAAGGAAATTGTTTAATAAGTGTGGATTTTTATAAGGAAATATTTTTTTCAAATAAAAATATTTTTCCAAGGACTATCTATTATAAAAACGTTGATTTTTAAATAATATTTTTAAGGACTTTATTGTTTTTTTTTATAAAAATTAAGCAATATTTTTGATAAGGACTATCAGAATTGTATGTGTACATTTTTTAGAGATGGAAGCCAAGATTTTTTAAAGAACATTTTTAATGGTCAAAGTGAGTAATAAACGTGGGTTTTAAAATCATGTTTTTCATGGTACAACTGGATAACAAGCATGTATTTTTAAAAAAAAAAAATTTCAAGGATTATCAAGCTATAGCCTGGATTTTAGAAGTGTGGTAGCTTTATTTAAAATTTGTCATTGCCCAACTGAGTTGAAAAAAAACCGAAGCCAAACCTTTACGATCAGTTCTAAAGGAATGTATTTATATCAAAACAAAAGACTTAAGACACAAGCGTACAAAACCTATTAACAATTGTTACGAGTCAAACACACAACTGAGCTGTTAGCTTGGATTTTATTTCATCGCATCGCTGAGTTATAAGCTACAGTTTTTTAATATTTTTTCTAAATATTCTATGGCTTTTTTAAAGAAGGTTTTTTTATGCTCCAAAAGAGCTGTATGTGAAAAAAGAGAAATAAAATATTTTTAAAAATCCAAGCCAAATCTTCATAATTTAAAGGAAATTAGATGGCATCAAAACAAAAGACTTAAGACACAAGCGTTCAAAAATAGTTTTTCATGAATATTAGAGCGTCGATTTAAAAAAAATAAGAAAGTGCATTTTTTAAGAACCACTTTGGAAGGGCTACAAGATGCGTGAATGATTTAAAAATATTTTTCAAAAACTATCAGAGGCAAGGTTTTATATAAAAAAAAACTAATGTTTTAATTACAATTATTTACAAAAATTTTTTAAAGCATTTTTTTAAAACAAAAATATATTACGTTGGTTATTTAAAAAATAATTTTTTTTTTGAATAAGCAATAAATAGCTTCTGAAAATTTAAAAAAAAACGTTTCAGAGGCGTGAAAATTAAAAAAAACGTTTCAGAATTATAAAAACAACAAACGGCATTGATGTTATAAAAAAAAAATTCAAATGGCTATCAAATAACAATTTTTTAAAAAAAAAAATTTTTAAGGACTATCAGAGGCGTAAATTTTAAGAGAATTGTGTGTTATTAAAAAAAATAATAATAATAAATGTCCAGTGGATTATGTAACAAAATAATTTTGATTTCTTCGATTATCTAAAAAATAATTTTTTAAGGACTGTCAGAGGTGTGGATTATTTAAAAAAAAATAATTTTAAAGACATTCAAAGGAAGCGATTATAAAAAAATAATTTGTTTAGGACTGTAAGATGTGTGGATTATTTAATTTTTTATTTTTTAATGATATTTTTCAAGGAGTGGATTATTCAAAAAAATAAATTTTGGGGACTTTCAAAGGCGTGAATTATAAAAAATAACATTTTAAGAACTTTTAAAAGCGTTGATTACTAAAAAATTATTTAAAGGACATTTAAAGGCGTGGACTTAAAAAATAAATGTCAAGGATTTTCAAAGATCTGGATTACTTAAATAATTTTTTTCGGGCTCTTAGATGCGTATTGAAAAAAATATTGTATTGAAAAAAATAATGTATTGAAAAAAAATATTTTAGGGACTTTCAAAACCGAGGATGATTTAAAAAATATCTATTAAGGACTTTCAAAGGAGTGGATTATTAATAAAATACATTTTAAGGCTATTCAAAGGAGTAAATTACTATAAAATAAAAGCGTGGATTTTTTATGCAAAAAAATTTAAGAACTTTCAAAGGTGTGGATTTTTAAACAAGAAATTTAATGACGAAGATTTTCAAAGGAGTGGATTTTTAAAGAAAAATTTAAGGACGAAGATTTTCAAAGGCGTGGATTGTTAAAAAAAAAAACAAATAAAGGTGTGCATTTTTTTAAAAAAAAAATTAAGGACGAAGATTTTCAAAGGCGTTGAGTTTTTAAAAAAATTAAGGACGAAGATTTTCAAAGTCGTGGATTATTTAACAAATAAATTTTAAGGACTTTCAAAGGATTATTTAAAAAATATTTCAAGGATTTTCAAAGGGGTGAATTATTAAAAAATAAATTTAAGGACTCTCAAAGGCGTGAATTATTAAAAAAGTAAAAAAAAATAATGACTTTCAAAGGCGTGGATTACTTAAAAATATTGTTCAAGACCATTAGAGGCATGGATTATTTAAAAAATATTTATATTATTTTTATGGACTTTCGAAGGCGTATATTATTTAAAAAATAAATTTTAAAGACTTTCAAGGCGTGAATTATTTAAAAATAAATTTTAAAGACTATCATCTTTAGACAAAATATATATATATATATATATATATATCATATATATATCACGAGAACACAATATAAAAATTATTATTTTTTAATAATGTTACTTTCAATGATTTTTTTAATTTAAAATGTAAAACATAAATTAAGTGCCAAAAACCATTCAAACACATTGACAACTAATAAATTATAATTTTTTTGTTAATGTAACTCAAAAAAAAATCCACTTAAGAAATTATGTGTCCCTGTACATGCTATAAATTTATAATTGTTGTAATCATATGATTTTTTTGGTTTAATTCTCTGATTTTTATTGGAGGGGAGTTTTTTTTCATACTTCCCTCTCTTTGTGTAGCAATGCAGCAAAAATACTTGCAATTCACTCTCGATTTTATTTCACTTTTTGTATTTTGATGGCGCTGCCAACTTATATAACATTTATTTGCCACTGCCGATTCTGCATACAAATCATCGGTAATTAATTTGCAACACAAAAGTACAAATCTCACATAAAAAAACTGAATCACAAAGAATATCCGTAACTTTTTGCTGTTGTAACGTTTTTTTTTTTTGTGGTTTTGCACGAATCATGCTTATAAAATATATAATTTCTTAATTTCAAATTTCCCACATGTTTTTGTTATTATAATTTTTGTTGTTTTTTTCTTCATTTTCATTTTAGATGTCTTATTTGTATTCGCACTTTGCCCAATTGGTGAGTGTGCACTGCAAAACAACAGCCGCCACCTCAAATACTCCGGTCAATCAGTGCAAACATGATCTGCTGAATTATGGCTATGAGAAATTGCAAACGTTTACGGATAATCAACTGGAGGCATTGGATCCCTATCAGAGGAATTCGGAAAATTTGAGTAAGTAGAAGTATATTTTTTCTTCATAAGGCGTGGATTATTTACAAAAAAAATTTGAAGGACTCTCAGAGGCATGGATTATTTAAATTTTAATTTTCGAGGGACTATCGGAGGCGAGGTTTATTTAAAAAATTATTTTTGAAGAACTATGAGAGGCGCGGATTAATAACAAAAATATAATTTTTGAAGGATTATCGGAGGCTTGGATTTTGTAAAAATAATTTTTGAAGGACTAGGAAGGACTCATAGAAAAGAAGGAAAATCAGAGGCGTGATTAAAAAAAGTTAGAAAAAGTAGCAGAGTCGTGGATTTTTTAAAAAAATATTTTTTGATAGACTAACAGAGGCGTGGATTAAAAAAACTAATTTTGAAGGACTAGGAAAGACTCATAGACGCGGATTATTTAAAAAATTAATTTTTGAAGGAAAACGAGAGGCGTGGATTTAAAAAAAATTGAAAGACTAGCAGAGTCGCGGATTTTTTTAAAAAAATATTGTTTTGATAGACTAACAGAGGCGTGGATTAAAAAAAAACAATTTTTGAAGGACAAGGAAAGACTTATAGACGTGGATTATTTAAAAAATAAATTTTTGAAGGAAAATCAGAAGCGTGGATTTAAAAAAGAAAAATTTAAAGACTAGCAGAGTCGTGGATTTTTTAAAATAATATTTTGTTGATAGACTAACAGAGGCGTGGATTAAAAAAAACCATTTTTGAAGGACTAGGAAAGACTCATAGACGTGGATTATTTAAAAAAAATTATTTTTGAAGGAAAATCAGAGGCGTTGATTTAAAAAAATTGAAAGACTAGCAGAGTCGTGGATTTTTTAAAAATATATTTTTTGTTAGACTAGCAGAGGCGTGGATTTTTAAAAAATATTGTTTTGATAGACTAGCCGAGGCGTGGATTTAAAAAAAATATTTTTTTGATAGACTAGCAGAGGCGTAAATTAAAAAAAAATATTTTTTGGATGTACTAACAGAGGCGTGGATTTTTAAAAAAATATTTTTTGGATGTACTAACAGAGGCGTGGATTTTTAAAAAAATATTTTTTGATAGACTAGCAGAGGCGTGGATTTAAAAAAATATTTTTTGATAGACTAGCAGAGGCGTGGATTTAAAAAAATATTTTTTCGATGTACTAACAGAGGCGTGGATTTAAAAAAAATTATTTTTTGAAGGACTTATTTTTAAAAAATCCATGCCTCTGGATTTTTTAAAAAATAATTAAAAAAATATTTTTTTCAAGACTTTATATAATAGTGTATTTCTTTAAAAATATTTTCCATGACTTTTTATAGTAGTGCATTCTTTAAAAATATGTTTCATGCTCTTTTAAAAACATTTAAAATGTTCCCTTAATAATTCCCTTTTTTATTTTTTTTTCAGTTTGGACATCAATTATGCGTGATCATCCCAGCTCTCAATTGATAACCACACGCAAACCACAATCCTTGCCAACACCTCCAGCCACAAGTATTATCATTTTGACACATCAACAACCCAGTACACCAAAATCCCAACCTGGCGATACCACCATGACCACCACCACTACAACGGCAACTAGCAGCGAAACTCAATATCCACACAATCCCATGTTTGATAGCAGCGAACAGAAGCATCAATATGCCATGGATATGGATATTGCATACGGCTATCCCAGTATGGCTCACAATCCTCAGGTGGATGTCTTCGATATTGGCAGTGTTCAGAAAACCTATTTGACTGGACCCTCGGTGGTGCGTGTTAAGCCCGATGGTACACCCGTTGAGGAGGATAAAAATAAACCCGCCGTCAAGGATGATGATTTGGAACATTTCGTAAATACTGGTCTATTTGCTCGGGACAATGTAATGACGAAGGCGCCCAGCAGCAGCAATAGCGGCAGTACCACCACTCCCACAGCTACTACATCGGCAAATGGCAAACATCGAAAAATTGCCACCATCAATGCCTTGAAGCAACAATATTTGACCAATTTAGCAATGCAACAACAACAGCTGCTGCCACCCTATGAAAATGCTCGCAGCCCACGTCAGGCATATTGAGGGGAATTAATGGTTTTTAACGGAAACAAAACTGGACAACATTTTTGATGACATTTCAAATTCCAAGTTTCCCTTTAAAAGTCCGCGTGCAAAATGTCATTTTATTAGCATTAGCTTTATATACATATTTATTTTAAAACAAATAAATTTAAGTTGATATATAATTTTTTTCTCAGTGTGATTGTTAAATATGAGAGTGAATGTTGTACATTCCAGTTGATCAAAAACATTTTTTTATAAGTGTAAATGTGTTGAAAAGTATGAATGTGTCTTTTTTTACAAATATTTTTTTTTACTTCCTTAATATTTAAGACCATTTATTTTATATAGAATACAACTCATGGAACAATTTACATACATACATATTTAAATAATATTTGTATTTTATTTTTTGTAATGTGTCATTTATTTACTTCTCTATTTATCATTTTTTCTATACTCTTCTTTTTCTCTGAAAATGTTTATTTTCAAGAATTAATATATTATTTTAAATTATTTATTGAGTGCTTTAGTTATATAAGTTATATATAAATATATACATATATGTATTTTTTGTAATATTTAAAGTTGAATAATAAAATAAAGACAATTAAAATTATTTGAAATACTATTTTAATAAATCAGCATTGGAAGATGCATATTATGCCTGGAATGCATATTATATCTGTCATTCGCTTTGCAATTTCTCAAGTGGATTTCGTAAATCTAAACTCAGTTTAATCGTTCTGAATTTAATTTAGGCAGGATTTATTTTAAAATATACGGGTATGTTCTGGAACGCACGGTGTGTTATTTACACTTCACACATACACTTCCCCTCAGAAGTCACTTCCTGTTCTGCTTCTCACGTGAATTGAAATTTTCGAACTGCCACATAATATAAACTGTATTCGTGTTTTGCATTGTTTCTCTCATTTTTTAGTAATTTCGTTAATTCTAACGAAAATTTTATTATTAAATTTGTTTTTAATGGCGTTTGATGTTAATTTTGTGATTTTAAATAAATTATACGCGATAATAACATATAAATCTATCATCATGTGCCTTCTTTACTTCGAAAAATATATTCTTTATCACCATGAAAATGTAAGTGTAAAGAATTCACTTCAAACGGGTGCAAAGTGTGTTATAGAACAGCACGACGTGTGTTCGATATACTTCTACAGTTGATGTGAATGCCAGAACATGCCCAATAATTTAAAAAAAAAAATAATCCCAAAAGTTTCTACTCTAAAAGTCATGATTTAGATTAGGCGAGTTTACTTGCGGCAAGTCTTTGTTTGTAGGAGAGAGGGGCAAGGGGAATAGAAATGAAAAAAAATTGCTTGTAGCTTTTCTGTTTGTGTATTTCGTATTTTTTGGCATTTTATATGTTTATGTCATGGTACAATTATAAAAGGTAACAACACATTTGATCCAACGTAATACTAGTATATATTTAAAATTATGTTTTTTTTATTTGAAATTGTTCGTTTCATGTTAATTTTGCCTGCTTGGAAAGTTTAAATAAATAATACCCTGCATTTTCATATGTGTTACACATATAAGTGGCAATGGCTCAATTATAGGAAAGATGTGGAAGCGATAGAAATATAAATTTTATAGATTTTCATTCATGTTTTTCAAATTTTATTTTGAGGATTCAAAAATATTTCATTTTCAAAATAAATATAATTTATTTGTTTGTTTACATTTTTCTGTCAAATAACGTTGACACAAAAACAAATTTCCATGTGGTTGTTGTTGTTGTTACCTTCTATTATTATACCTTCTATTATTATACCATGTGTGTATGTATATTTAAATGTGAAAAAAACAACAAATAGAAAAATATTTTGGAAGCCGAATTGCCTTGTATAGACGCATGAAGCAAGTTAAAAAAAAAATAATCCCAAAAGTTTCTACTCTAAAAGAAAGCTTCAAAAATTCCCAAGTAGTATGCGATTTGGAAGCAGTAAATCATCTGATAACGTAGAAATTTCAAACATGTTCGCAGATTTCTTCGAATCATCTTACTCCTTTATTGTATTAAGTAGTCAATATGGCAATATTTTTTTATTGAAAAACTTAATAATCCCCCTTGCATTATACTAACAAATTACGAAGTTTTGGCGGGCATAAAATATTTGCGTACATAACCCACCAGGGCCTGATGGTGTCTCACACTCATTCTTAAATCATGTTCAAATGAATATTATTTACCTCTGATATCTTCAATATTTCTCTACGTCAAGGTTATTTTCCTATATTCTGGCGATCTAGTTGTATTATTCCTTTACATATATCTGAAAATAAATGTTTGGTAGATAATTACAGATGTATTTAATTCATTAACATAATTGCAAAAAGTACATAAACTTTTTCGTTATAAACTTAATCTTATGATTTCCTAATACTTTCTTAAATTGGATATCTACCTACTTTGAAGGTCGCTCGCAGAAAGTGTTACTTAATGGTTCATTATCCATGAATATTACTGTCTTTTCAAGGGTTTTACAAGGAAGTTACGTAGAGCCTCTTCTTTTTATTCTATACATCAATGACCTACCTTCCGTTACCCGTTTTCCCAAAAAATAAATAATGTATGCTGATGATGTTAAGCTTTTCCGGCATAATAACTCTTCAAGTCACTCCAATATTTTACAGTTCGAGCATTCTTTGGCTAAAATGGTGTAGGGCCAATGGGATGTCTTTACATCTTAAAAATGTGAGAAGCTATCATTATTTAGATCACAACCAGTGTTGCCAATGTAGCACTTTTAGTACTAGATTTAGCACTTTTTAATCTCGTTTAACTCCAAAAAAAGGGATCTAGCACCTAGCATTTTTTTATAGGATTTTTTGTTTCACGCTGTAAATTTGATTTTCTAATACTATCCAGCATGTGCCGTGCATTCCAAATTTCTTAAAAAATGGTCGGGTACTTCATGTGGTGACTATGACATTGTCTGCTAGCAGATCGCTTATTTGGGAAAATGAAATTAAGGTGTCCATTGTATGAGATCGATGTAAAAATCATGAACATGAATTATGTTGGAACTTTCTGAAAATAAGTTTTTTATTCACCGGAAATACCGAATGCCAAGTTATAACCACTTTAGAGTACCGAAAAGGCAATTATGTCAGAATAACCATAATAAAACCAGTAAGGAAAGTTCAAAACTCGGATTCTTTTGTGTAGCATTTGTATGAAATAGAACAAAATAATATATGTGGAGCTATATGCAAATCTGGACCTAATTGAGCAAACGTGGCATATATCGTTTGGTATGCTGCAGCACAGAGCGCTGTCCACAATTTGATCTTGTGTATAATATAATCGGATATACTATTTATGGGAGAAGTATATCTAAAACTGAACCGATTTCATCCAAACTTCACGTACATTAAACTGGATCTAATCTAGTACGCTGTGCCAAATTTTGTCTCAATATGAATAATATTGGAAGTTTGGTGCACCATTTACCTAAAATCGGACGAAAATATATATGGGAGCTATATCTAAATCTGAACCGATTTAAACAAAACTTCGCATACATCAATCAGGACCTAATTCAATACGCTATGCAACATTTTGTCTCAATCTGAAACACATTGGAAGGTACACCATCTACATAAAACTTTTGACTTTGGTGCACCATTTACATAAAACGGACGAAACTATATATGGGAGCTATATCTAAATCTGAACCGATTTTCTCGAAACTTAGCACAGATCATTATGCACTTAAGTCAGTACGCAATGCCATATTTAGTGCAAATCAAAAGATATATAGGGACTTTGGTGCACCATTTACATAAAATCGGACGAAACCATATATGGGAGCTATATATTAATATGAACCGATTTTCCCAATTTCAATAGGGCCAAACAAATGAGCTGTTCCAAATTTCATCCAAATAAATCCAATGACATAATACCCTATATCACAGTGTGATGAAGGGTATAAACATTCCGGCAAACAAAGTATTAATATTTTAGTACGAAGATTTCAAACCCCATTAAAACAAATATAAAATTTTAGTCAAATTTTGAAAAATAGGGTCTCCCTGGGGGCTACCCCTAAATATGGACAAATATTAATAACTTTTGATAAGGAGATTTTTACTCAACGATAATTTAAACTATCAATTTAAAACCAATGCGATTGCAAAACGTGTTTATAAGGGCTACTCTAAAGTCTTTTAGTAAAAAGACTCTATCCAGGGAGAAACCAAAATAAAAAATTACACCAATTTAGTTTGAAAAATGTGGCCAAAAGCTTAAAAAAATTAAATATTTGGTACTCAAAAGGACCGATATATTCCATTTCCAATATCACATCTCCTAGGAGTAATAGCAATGTATGCGCAAAATTCCAAAGCTCTGTTTTCAATATTGCGACCTTCTGGCACTTTTTTTAAATTTTTAGCACTTTCTAGCATTTTTTTTCAACAAAATATAGCATTTTTCCTCAAAGTGTTGGCAACACTGATCACAACAATCTGCATTGGTAATTATAAATTGGAAAATATAAGAGTAATATTATACCCTAAACTGAGGTTTAATATCCATATTGAGTCTTTCATTAATAAAGCCATATCTTTATTAGGATTAATTAAACTTTGGTCTAAAAAATTTGACGATCCTTACGTGACAGCACGCATATTTACAAAAACTTTTGTTTTTGTTTCGACCATCTTATAATATTTCACATGGTTGCTAACTTTGCCGAATTCAAGTAGAAATTACGCACTTTGAAAGTTGATGGAGACATCAGCTGCGCTAAATGGACTACCTATTTAAGGGCTAAGCAGAATGTTCGCGTTGAGCCATCCGTCGCATTATGTGTTAACGAAAATACAACAACCACAAATAAACTATAACACCAACGCTTGAAGTTGATGTGCGCTGAGTTAAATATATTTTAACTTTTTTCGTGCGTTTACGCAATAAAAAAAGGTTAACGCAAACATTCTGCTTATGGTCATCGTAGTAAAAATGGTTATCGTAGTAACGTGGTTACCTTGCAGTACGGGAACAGACCCATGGTATAATTACAGAAGGTAGTCTCATTTGAGAATTTTATGATGGCAACCCTTTTTAATTTGGAACTCACCTATCAATTTTAAATAATATTAAAAATAAATCCCATAACATTTTATGTATTTCGATTGGCATATTTTCAATAAATTAAACAAAATATATTTTCTAATGCCACGTTCTGACGTGCAATCGAACAACGTCGTTCGCTTTTTTCTTAATTCATGTCATCAGAGTTTCTTATTTCAAACTTTTTGTTTCTTGTTTTACACCAAAATTGTAAGAAGAGAATCACATATACATCTGAATAGAAAAAATGATTCTCTTTCTCCTGACTTTGGTATGAACCATGGTATATTTATTACAAGGTAGGGCACAGCTACCAACTGATTACAATTTTTTTTCTCAAGGTGGCTTGTTCATATTTTCATTTAAATTTTGAAAGCTGAATACTGTCAAGGGAAATTTATGAAAAAATTGAAAACATATGACTGCATGAGACTACCTTGTATAATTATGCCATGGAACAGTAGGTTATCGCTAACTGAACCACTCGACTTAATAAAATGTTACTTGCGCCTATGTAATATGTTGGGGATTTATTTGACATAAATACATTGAATTGTCAATTTAAACCCACTGGGTTTATGAAATCGGGTATAATGTAAACATACTATCATCGCTTAACAATATTCCCCTTAATGGTGTATTTCAGGAACCGTATCGCTTGATAATTGAGCAATTCGTCGCGTTATATTAGGTGGGGAAAAATAAATCCATTATTGTTATATGAACTATAGGACTCTATTTAACATGCTTCGGAATGTCCGATTTGGGTAAAATATGCACCGTTTTGTTGTATGATTTTTTGTCATTTTAAAGGTAACTTCATAATGCCTCTCTCAAGAAGTGCTGCTCTCTATTTGCAAAAACAACTCAAGTAGTCGATTTTCACAATCATCCCTAGATACCAATTTTTTATTATTAAAAAATTTTGAGAATTATATCAGTACAGCCAACTCCCAAAAAGATAATGGATTTCTTTTTCCCCAACCTAATATGTTATCGATAATACAACAACCACAAAGGGGCTATAACATTAACCTTTGACGTTGTTGTGCGTTACACTTCGGAGTTTAATATATTTTAACTTTTCATAGGCGTACTTAAACGCATAAAGCAAAGCATAGTCTTGGGCCTTATAAGCACTTTTGCAGAAACACACTACTACCGGTTATTGCCGATAACTGCAATTTTGTTTCGATAATTAACCACATTTCCAATGACGCTACTCCATGGTTCACCATGACCTTGTATGATTCGATTTGAATAATGAACATTTATCGTGAATTATTTCATAATAAATGAGAGAGCGAAAAAAACATAACAAAATCCAGACCAAACATCTCGAATAAAATCTATCGAACAAACCTATTATTTTTGCACTTGTGTATTTCCCACTTTTTAATCGATATATCAATGTGTTTAATCGAATTGTTTTAGGTCTCTTTTGAACATCTTTCGCATATCGATTCTCATCTATTTCCGTTTTGGACTTCATTCGCATGTTGCTAACCGCTTGACAGCCGCTGGCAACATGTTGCCTTTCTCAACAGCCTGGTAGAATCGCCTGTTTCAACACACACAGTCGTTGTCGCTGTTCAGTGTTACAAACACAAAGCTCGGAAGAAATACGAAGCAAAGGAAAACGGTGTGATAAAACCAAATCAAGTGCTATATATTGATTGTGCTACTAAAGAATATAGCTGATGAAATATAAATAAAATATTACAATAATAACAAACAGAAAACAATATTTTGTGTGCGATAAAGAAAAATAAAACATTATTTAATAAAAAAGAAAATAAATTGTGAAGAAAAAACTAGAAACTAAAACTTGTAAGTTGAGAAACAACAAACACAACGACAAAACAAAAAAGCCGGTTCGCCTCACAATCTCCTACATTATTGGGTTTATGTGTATTTAAGCTTTATTACAAACATATATATAATTTCTATATACTAAAGGAGAATAAATATACTTATGTGAGTATATAAGGGGCATAGATTTACAAATTATGATTTAGTTAATATTTCTAAAGTTATTTAAATGGAATAAAAAATAACCATAAGAAGTGTCTCAGAACTTTTCTGGAAAAATTATTTAAATTCAAACCGGCAATTATATGACACTACTATTAAAGGGTCACCTATATTGTATAAGTATTGGTGCAAATTGTATTTTAAATACTTTTTTTTTATTTTTAAAATCAAATTTTTTTAATTTTAATAATAAACAACAACCACGTGTTGTTGTTATTCTAGAAAATTCTCAATACAACACAAACTTTAAACATTTGTTTGTTATTGGCATTTGGTTTGTTTGCGCTTCTTCATTTAGATTTAATGTTTTCTTCCTCATATGATTCTCCCCAGTCACCTAAACATCACTGGGACGTCAGTGCTTGCCAATTATTTTCTACACCCCAGTCCCTATTAACATTTATACAAAAAGAGTTCTTTGCTTCTTCTTGGCTGGCTGATTGACTGGCACGTACACCATGACCGAACGACCACCACGTTTTTTTTTTCTTTTATATTTTGTGTTTTTTTTATTACATGATTACAAAATCCATTGCCCCTCCACTCACAACACCATCCAACGCTCTATTTCTCTGTTTACACTTTCCACTCTCTTCTCTCCCACTCTCTTTAATGTTGGCTGGGCTATCAAATCAGCTGTTGTTATTTACCCCACCTATAGTTGACACAGGGAGATGTAAATTTCAATTACTAAACATTTATTTTTGAAGTGATGGTGGGGTAAACTGCGCAATTTGTTTAAGTTGTTTGTTAAAAATATTCTTAAAAATTAGATTTTTTATAATATATTCTGTTTTAAAAGGTTTTTTTAACTAAAAATTGAGAATTACGCTCTTAATAACAATACTCCCATGGATGCTGCCAAAATATTAAATCTTCTCAAGAAGTAAAAAATTGCCGATTCGGGGAGAAATTTATTGAGTATTATTTTCAATAATTTAAAAATATATATTTTAATGAAAATATTTTTATAGACGGCAAACGCGACCCATTTATGCCACTGTAAAAATTATTTTTATGAATTTCTGTAAAGCCTTCAAAGTCCCATATAATCAAATTCCAACATTTAATTTAGAGGAGATCTGGGGATTGTCTTAAGTTCCCTACGAAATCCTGCAGTTAAGGAGTTATTTCAGAAGCGGATGCATAGCAGTTTTCAAATCTGCCAATAGGTGAAAATCAAAAGTCCTGGATTCTGTTAAGGAAACTGTAGAATATGTTCGATGTACTGATAATTTTGAAAGGTTTCATTTGACATACTACTTACTTACTTAGCTGGCTTGTGACAAAAGTCGAGCTTAAAAAATATTTCCAGGCGCGTCGGTCTTGTTCACAGCTCTTCTAATTTGAAAGACCATGTTTCAAATTGCTTTCTTCCACTTGATCTTTCCATCTAATTCGTGACATTCCAATTTTAAATCTTTCTTATATTAAATCTTTGACAGCCTCGAAGCTGTAGTTCTTAAGTTCCACAGTTGGTCCGAGTCTATTGGACGTGCTGTGTAGTCTTCTCGCTATTTACTGCAAGCCCCACTTTGGCAGGCTCCTTCTCAATTTTTTCAAAGCTCGAAATCTTTGACCAATTATATCATTGTGTACAGAGTGTCATTTCTATTCACATGGCACACTGGATGGGAAAGGTCTCCTTTTTTGTGTACGGAACAGAGGATGCTGTCATCTCGTATTGGTTCTGGGGTATCTTCTTCACCGCCACTATTTGGCATACACTAGTTTTTATTTAATCATCCGTTATTAAATCTTAAGGAGGTGGTCTGAAAGAATAATCGCGTCGACTTTGAGTTGGAAAAAGTCATCTTCATCTTACTGAAGCTTAATTCGTCATCTTCATCTTACCAAGCAGCTCTGAACGAAATGCAGAACTTATGATCACTGGGTATCTGCATTAAGTGTCAGGCAACAGGTAGTGCGCTAAATTTGCAAGAATGTACCCTGAACGAGCAGGGTATCACATTAGGCCAACGTGGAAAAAAAGCGACTACATATATCACCAGTCCTGAGATTTGTCGATGTAGGTGACGTTATGTCCAGTAGATACGACTGGAAAAGTAGTAACCTTCCTCTCGAAGGTCTGGCTTTTTACAGCTAGATCCAAGATGGAAGGAGGTACTGGGGCGGGCGTCTACTGTTAAAAGCTAGGCCTTGAGCTTACATACCTAGTTGGATAGCAACTGTAGTGTTTTCCAAGCTGATCGCGATTTGGAAGGCTGAAATGATAAAAACCGGTGACTATATTTGTGAATAGTCAAGCGGTTGTTAAAACCATCAAATCCTTTAACATCAAATCTGAGGTCGTCCTCGTTTTGGAAAAACTTACTGTGGCATCATGGGTATTAGGAAATCAGCCGAACTAGCTAGACGAAGATTTCAATCTACAGATTTATCAGTCGATGACTTACTCAATCAAACCACCCGTCTGTCAACTTTTCCCGAATTTTGAGGCGTTCTTTGAAGAACGAGCCAATGAACTTTGGCACAACCAACCTAGGTGGAATGTGTCAAGATCTATCTGGCCGACTCTATCAGCCAAAAGAACAAACTCACTGTTGAATCTGAGTAAGTTATTACTGGTCATTGCAATATCAGGGCCTTTACCAGTAAATGGTACCATAATGTTACTGATTACTGCAGACTCAGTGACGACGAGGAGGGGACGGAGACAATTGAACATCTCCTTTGTCTGTCCAGTTCTGGCCTACAGACGGCACAGATTAGTGTGTGTTCACTTTCCACCGTGTCTAAGCTTATTTTCAACTATGGAACCTGCTTTAATCTACAACCACTTCAGAAAGGGCTGAGTGGGACAGTGCAACCTGAGCATGTAATATATAGTCGACGAATAGGTGGAATGTGTCGATGAGTTTTTCGTGGGTCTTTTCCAGTATTTGGCACAGAGTGAAAATCTGGTCAATGGTGGAATTGCCTGGTCTGGTATGGTGTCATTGCCCATTGGCCTCAGTCGTTCACACAGCACGCTGGATAGCACTTTATATGCGTTGGCACTATTTATTAGCTACTTCCTTTTTACTTCTTTATTAGCTTCTTGTCTTCTCAATGCTCTTTCTCCCCCACAGATCTCTCCATATCTCTTCTTGGATGGTCACAATTTTAAACTTTAGGTTGAATGTGTAAAAAATTATTGATTACAGTTATTTTCATTTGCACATATTGAAATATTTTCGGGTATATTTTTTCCATGATATAAAATGTGCCGGTATCTATGAAATATATATGTAATTTGTCTCCCCTTCATATTGTGATCAGTAAACTTTATTGATACAAATTTAAATCTTTCTTTAGGTTTGATATTTTTTCCATTGAAATCATTAAAAGCAACATAAAAAATCATATCAACCCGAAACCTGTGCAACCATATTCATAAAAACAGACTCCTCTCCTCCACCTCCTCCCTACACAGCATTCGCAATTGTTTAGAGGTCAAAAAGTCAATAAACTTATTTCACTTGGTTTGTGGCGCGTTATATACAGTTGCAGTTGGTGGAGATGGTTGGATGGCTGGCTGAATGGTTGGACGTACGACGGCGGGTAGATGATGTTTTGCAGTTTTGGCTTGCATATAAGCGGCCGGGCAAAATGTGCATGATGGTGAAGAACGTTAGTGACGATGATGATTATGACGACGACGACGACAGAGCAACAAACAAGTTGAAGACACGATTTACAATATATGTACATATGCATGTATAGGTGTCTGACTGCAAGGCAATGCAGAATAGTTTCGCTGCAGTTGTTGACAACAACCACGACGACAACGACGTTGTTTGTCGTTTTTGGAGAAAAAAATCAAAATAGAAAACAACTTGCATATCATGGAGAAAATGTAGTTTCGAATACATAAACCTGGCAGTTGTTAGTTGTTATATGCTATAGTTGTGGAGGAAAGCAAGAAAAACAATCAACACACAAAAACAAAATTGTAATATGAAATCCCTCCCACAGAAAGTCAAGAGGAGGTAAAACGAAAACAAGAAAAACAAGGCAAAGTCGTCGGCCGGTAATGATGATGGAGGTTGCAAATAGAAAACAAGTCGAGAGGAAAAAAACAGCAACAAAACTCAATCTTGTATGCCTAGATTAGCTTTTTTGCTGCTGTTGCAGAAAAATTTAATTCCCATACCCCCTCCCAACACATATAAATGTGGTTTGAAACTAATACTATGTGTAATTTATGTATGTATATTAGACTTGTGGGCTTTTAGTAACAGTAATGATTCTTAGTAACTATTTTCTGTATTCTAAATTTAAATTTTGTTTAATGTCGTCTGCTTTTCTTCTCAAGCCTGCTGGCGCAATGTTATACAACATGAGATGAATTTTCAAGATTGGAAAACTAGAATTATTTTTGTCTACTTTAAGTCTACATAAACAGAAATAAATATTTTAGGGAAATCAATGAAAAATACTATTGAATGTTGAAAAGGTGTTACTATTGCCCTGTTCCATAACCTGAAAGAATCTTTAATCGATTTTTTCGGTTTACTCTTTTTTGAATACGATATCTAATAATAATATTTTACAAAGTATTCTCCAGAAAATGGTTTATACGCTCAATCCAATTGTTGAAACTCTTTTTGCAATCCGATTGAGACACCTCCAATACATGGTATTTAAATGCTTCAACATCATCTTCTGATGTATTTTTTTGGCCTTTATGGAATTGACAATATTTTCATATATTGGTTAAGAAAATTCGGAACAAATTTAGTTTAGGGGCTAATCTCGGATTTTTCTGAATAGGAGAAAATCTTAAATATCAGAAAAATCCGAAATGAGACCTGAACATTTTCTTAAGCCGGAAATTCTTCTTATCAATGCCATTCCACATTTTGAGTGTTTCAGGCCCATTTGTCTGCAGAAACTGTGGGAGAAAACACATTCTTAGAAAATCCGCGGTTCTTGCTCTGATATTTCCCTAAAAAATATTCATAAACCACTGATGAAAGTTCAAAAGTCGGACTATACGGGTCGACTATATGATACCCCTAACCACTTTGTGTACATACAAGATAAGCTCATACGTACAATGACTTGTCGATAGAACTTACATACTATCTTTAGAGGATCATCGACATTCAATCGGACGAAATTAAATATGTGATATACATAGATATATGTACCAATTTAAATCAACCTTTAAACATGTCATTCTGAAATCTATGCAAAATTTCATGTCATCATTCCGTGTAGGAGCTTTGGTGCACGATTAACATAAAATCGGACGAAAATATATATGGAGATATAACTAAGTCTGAGTCTACCCTCAAACATAAGATTGAATTAACAATATTTTCATATATTGGTTAAGAAAATTCGGAACAAGTTCATCGGAGCTCATCTCGGATTTTTCTAAATAGGAGAAAATCTTAAATCTCCGAAAATCCGAAATGAGACCTGACATTTTTCTTAAGCCTAAAATTCTTATCAATGCCATCCCATATTTTGAGTGTTTCAGGCACATTTGTCTAAAGTAACTCTAACAGAAAACACATTCTTAGAAAATCCGCGATTCTTTCTCTGATATTAATAACATATAAAATCGGACAAAAATATGTATGGGATATATAACTAAATCTGAACCGATTTTCATATAACTTAGCAGACACTATTCTACACTCAATTCATTACGCTGTGCCAAATTTTGTGAAAATCGAAAGAAATAAAGGGGATTCGGTGCACCATTTACATTAAATCGGAGGAAAATATATTTGGGAGCTATATCTAAATTTGAACAGATTTTCACGGAACTTAGCATACATCATTCTAGACTTTATTCAATGTGCTGTGCCAAATTTCATGGAAATCGAAAGAAATTTAGGGGCTTTAGTGCTCCATTAGCATAAAATCGGAAAAAAAATATAAATGGGAGCTATAACTAAATCTGAACCGATTTTCATACAACTTAGCACACACTATTCTACACTCAATTCAGTACGCTGTGCCAAATTTCGTGCAAATCGAAAGAAATAAAGGGGATTTGGTGCACCATTTACAATGAATCGCACGAAAATATATATGGGAGCTATAACTAAATCTTAACCGTTTTCCATGAAACTTAACACCCATCATTCCAGACTCAATTCAGTACACTATGCCATTTTTTTTTTGCAAATCGAAAGAAGTACAGGGGCTTTGTATTCCATTAACATAAAATCGTTCGAAAATATCTATGGGAGCTATATCTAAATCTGATCCGATTTTCATGAATCTGAGCACAAATTTCGTGCAAGTTGAAAGAAATCTATGGGCTTTGGTGTTTCATGAACATAAAATTGGACGAAAATATATATGCGACCTGTACTTTGTTTACAGTTTAACATGGACAGACAGACGGACGGATATGCCTAATTGGACTTGGAAAGTGATTTCAAGCATATTCTAAAAAGGAACCATGTGTCTATCTCGTTTCCCTTTGCCTGTTACAAACTTATGCACAAAAACATAATATCCTGTGTGGTCAAGGGTATAAAAATCTGCTGTTATAGTCTTGACAGTCCTTGCCATTGAAAAAATGTTGAACCGACTATTCGTGCTCTGATAGTTCCTCAAAAAATATTCTTTAAAATTTCGAGCTTCTAGATTGGAACCAAGTTTACGACTGAAATAAGATATTTTGAATGGCCACTTCATGTTAGAGGAGTTTATAAAAGTTTCGGCCCGGCATTTTTGGTCAGTCACTAAAGGCCTGTTGTGAGAGCTTGTTTTAAAACAACGTTTCTAACTGTAATAGTTTCGTAGAAAATATTAAAAACATTTACACTTCTAGTTCTGAAAATATCCTTTAAAATTAACGCACTGTTATTGATCTGGTCTACCTTCAAATAGTATTTCAAAATAATTTTCTATATATCTGATACAAGTTCTAATTTTTTAATTCACGATTTTAGCTCTGACATATTTTTATAAAAGATTCAATATACATTTATTAATAAACTTTAATATATATTCAATTTTGTATCCATTGTATCAATATATGTATCGATAAAACAAAACAAAGTATCGTGTCTAGTAGTGGTTGCTTTGGAAATGAAATAAAAAAACACCTGTTCCCCCAAAAAATATATACTTTTGTTTGTGTATCCCCTAAATTCACAATACATAACCTAGGAAACCTAAAGTGTTTTATATGCCTTAACAAAACTCACAACCCCACATCCCCTCCACATTACTTAAAGATAGTTAAAATCATTCAATATTTACATTCCTTTCTATCGTCCCACCTCTATCCCTTTTCAATGCAAAATTATGTTTTATCGAAAATTTTGTTCTACAGCAGAATAAACAAAAAAAAAAACCAAAGGAACTGAAAATTGTTAACAATAAACAGCTGATAATGAATGTATTGCGTGGTGTTGTTTGCCCCCAATATAGCTAAAGTCTCAGAGCCGAAGAGAACAGCTAGCCAACCAGCCAGCCATCCAACCAACCAATGATATTACAACAACGTTGTGTATTGCTAATCAGACGTTGTTGTTGTTTACTATTTGTTAGTTTGTTTATAGTAGTTTATTTTTTTGTCACATTATATAGATACATTTTTTATATGTATATATATTTATACGTATGTACATGAGAATATAAATGAAACAACAATACACTCTGTTTTGTTAAAAAAAATATATTTTGTATTTATTTTTTCCTGCGATTTTTCACGTACACCACATTCTTTTTCATATTTTCTTTATTTATAAAGTACACACGTGGTGTGAAAATACAAAAACAACAACCAGAACACTTCCTTTATTAAAGGACATATCAGGTCAGGTCATTATACGTGAGAATATTATGAAACAGATAAATATGGAGTAATGAAAATTAGGGGAAAACATGTGTAACGAAGAGGGTCGACAATGCACGTAATAGTATCCGTGAATTGTTATCTCACAGATGCTAACTTCCACATTTTTTTCGCTCTAATATTCACTCAAACTCTTCTTTAACCCTTTGTGGCCCAATGTTGCCCACAGGCAACAAATTGCTTTAGAGCTTATATTTTATATGCAGCTAGTAGATATGTATTATTTGGATTTCATATGTCAAGACCTGATTATGGACGACGCATATCAAAAGAAAAATCAAAAAAAATTCAAAATTTTGGTAAAGTTATGAGCTTTTCAATATAGAGTAGAGGCTAAATTTGTGTACAGTACTAATTTGTGTATACAGTCCAAATTATTTAAATCGCTTCGTATTCAAATTGTACAAATTCTACCCTCAGAATTCTTTTTGATTCCAGTAAAATTGAATATAGAGAATAATATAAAATGATTTTTCTGATGGTTTTGCATTTGGTTTTCTTGATATTGGACTTTAATTTTTCCGAAAGAATGTACTGTATCTCCCGAATGCAAGGATATATCGATGTCAAATTTTGTGCATATCCTATTTAGGATAGTTGCATCAAATCTATGAACAGAAATTTGTTCTAAGATTGCGGAAAAAAATTCTGGGCTCAAAGGGTTAAAAATCCACGCTTCTTGATGTGATAGGTCACGTAAAATATATTCTTAAAGACATTCACATTTTTAGATCTGATAGTTCCTTAAAAAGGATTCTTTATGTTGTTTGTTCTGATGGTCTTCCTCAAAAAAATATTCTTTTGAGATCCATTTATCCGAATTAGCTCAATATTTAGCGGGCCAATTTAATGGCGAATATATTTACTCCAGAAGGATATTGACCCGATAAGATGATAGTGGTTGACCTTTAAATTGATACCAATTATATTGTCGTATGTACTCGGTGTGGGAGTTATACGTAAATATTTAAAGGCGTCGGTGTGTTATGCTATTATTTAGTATTACTATTACATCACTATAGGGCCGAAATCTCGCGCTAGTCGCTTCGAAATTTTACATTTTACTTGATCCACCTTCACAATGATCATCTATATATATATATAAATAAAAGAGCTTAGTGTTAAGTGAGTGAGTGACTGACTGACTGACTGACAGATCATCGCCCAGACGAAACGGCTAAAGATAGAAGCTTGAAATTTTGAGTGTGGGTTGTTGTTGTTGTGTAGGCGTGAGAATAGGGCTGGGTTTTTGGAAATTCGAATAGAAGGGTATGAAAAGTTCTAAAATGTACCAGATATGGTACTTTTATATTAGGCGAACGGGAAGAGCTATTTGGAATGTGCACTGATGGAAAGTTAAAAGTAAAGGGTTATTGGAAATTCGACCTATAAGCGCACTAAAAGTACTAAATTTAGTTCTAATTGTATATATTGAACATATATAGCTAAAATCTTGAAATTTTTTATTGAATACAGGTTGGGAAGTGGTGTTGACGTATGGAAATTGTTTAAGAATTTCGTACTTATGTTTATAAAAAGTACAAAATGGTACTAAATTTGGTACTATTTGCAATTAGTTGAGTGTATAGAGATGGAATCCTAAAAATCAGAATTAGGATTACTGTTGGAGTACAGGATTGAGGTAGATTTAAAAAATCGTACTTATGTGTACGAAAAGTACTTAATGGTACTAATTTTGGTGCATGTTAGATTTCGGTTCACAGATGGTGCTGGAGTCTTGAAATTGGGAATTAGTACACGAAAAGTACTAAATTGTACTAACTTTAGTACATTTTGGATTTTGCTTGAATGAGCTGATGATGAGCTGAAAACCAGAAATTTGGAAATCAGATTACTGTTGAAGATTTAGCTATAGATACATCTTTGGAAATTCGAATTTATGTGTTCAAAAAGTACTAAACGGCACTATATTGGGTAAAATTTCGATTTGGGTGAACTGGAAACCTAAAGTTTGGAATAATGTTTGCTTTTGGAATATATAATTAAGATATGGAAGCATAGTACTTATGTGTACTAAATGGCACTATATTTGGTACAACTAGATTAAGTGTGAATAGATAGAGTTGGACTCCAGAATTTTGAATTTAAAATTACTTTTGGAATGTACGATTGACGTAGTTTAGGAAATTCTTAATTATGGAAACAAAAATTACTAAACTGTACTACATAGTTAACAACTTGTTTTTGTGTGAACGGATTGGGTTGAGATTCTGAAAATTTGAATTAATATTACTGTTGGAGTGCAGGATTGAGATATGTCGGTAGTTTTGAAAATTTTGTCATTACGTGTACTAAATTTGGTACAATTTAGATAAGAGTGAACGAATAGAGTTGGAAAAATTAAATTTGGAATGCAAATTACAGGATTAAGGTAGGTACTTATGGATAAGAGAAGCACTAAATGGTACTAAATAGGGTACAATTCGTTTTGTGTGAGCGGGAATCCTAAAATTTGGAATTAAAATTAAGGTTGGAGTGTAGGATTGAGACATGGAGGTAGTTTTGAAAATGCGTGATTGTGTGTATTAAATGGTACTAAATTTAGTACAATTTAGATTTAAATGAAAGGATAGAGATAGAAAACTTATATTTGAAATAAAATTACTGTTAGAGTACAGGATTGAGACAGTGTTGAAAATGCAAACTTAAAGTACGAATAGTTCTAAATGGTACTAAATATGCAACAATTTGGTTTTATGTGAACGGATAGGGCTGGGATCATGACATTTATGAATCCTTAAATGTGGACTAAAGGTTATTATTGGAGTGCATGACGGAGGTAGTTTTGGAAATTCGTACTTATGGGTACGAAAAGCACATAATTTGGTACAATTTGGTTTTTGATGAACAGACAGAGCTGGAATTCTTAAATGTTGACTTACGATTACTATTTGAAATCAGGATTGACGTACATTTGGAAATTCGTACTTATGATTACGAAAAGTACTACATTTGGTAGAATTTGGACTTTGGTGGAATTAAGATTACTATTAGAGGGTAATAAAATTGGAACTTGAATTTGAATTTGGTTGCATCCTGAGATTTAGAATTTAGATTACTGTTGAAGTGTAGTATTGAGCTATGGAGATAACTTTGGAAACTCGAATTGATGTGTACGAAAAGTGTAATAGAAATTTCGGAAAATAGTGTTTATGTTTCCATATAAAATAGCAAATCAAAATAATTGTTTTAATGAAATTACTCTGCTATGGCCTTTTTTGGATCTTAGCTCTCCCATAGTTGCTGGTGGATCTAATCAGTCCATGCTTAAACTATTATTAATATATTGTGATCATTTAGTGGTGTTCTATATAGGTTAAAATATAAATTGAGGACATAATTCGATTTGTTAGTATTCCTCACATCGTTTTTTGTTATTTTCAACTTTCTTTTCATTGCTGTTGTTGTGGTTTTTTTTATTTTTATTATATTTTTTTCTCTTTATTCCATCTCTACTTAATTGTTTTGTTTTTTTTTACAGACACACACACACTGTTTTTATTTGTTACATACATACATTACGTATATGTATATGACGTATAAAAAATATATACTAACATGTGTCTTCCATATATATACAAATATTTAAACAAAATTGTTGTTTGTCGTTTCGTTTTGTTTTTGTCGTTATTCGTCGTTTATCTTTCTACCGGCTGACAAACAAACAGACTGGCTGGCTGGCTAGCTGCCCATTACCGGCAACCAATTTTTTTGTTTGATTCTCCTCAATATTTTGTATTTTGTGTGTGAAATCTATTCACTGTTGTTCGCTCATAGCGAAAACATTAAGAATTGTTCGCTCCCTTCATCGCTCGTTTTTAGAACCGACCGCCACGAGTTTTCTGTATTTTCTAAAACGCATTTTACTTATTTGAAATCGGGGAAAAAGTTGCGTAAGTTGCTGTGTAGTGAGTTATTTGTTATTGTGTTTTGTTGAAAACCCTCGCAAATAATAACAAATATTTTTTTGTTTTGTGATGGTGTTAGAAAGCCGGTTTTCTGAAATGCCGGCTAAAAAAGAAATAAAAAGTGGATTTAAGTACATGTTTATAAAAATACATTGACTTCAAAATATAAATAACATTAAATGGATTTGAGTATTATTATTTTTATAAAATACAATATGTAAAAAAATATTCAAAAATGCAAATTTTAAAATAAAATATTTTAATAAAATATTTTAATAATTTAAATACAAACCACCACCATTTAAAACCAAATTATGAAGTGCATCAAATACAAAAACAAATGTGTAGTTGGCTATTTTATTCCCAGGTTCCATAATCTACAAATCGTGCTATATTTAATTGAATGATAATTAGATTGAAAATTTATTAAGTAAATATAACAAGATTGTGATAATTTCCATTACACCATGTTAGTGTTATTGTAAAAAAAATAAATAAAACAGATATCGAAAGCCCAGAGACACACAACATGTTCACATCTCAATGTTAATTATAGTATATCGCCTCATAAATAAGTATATGTACATCAAAGAATATTTGAGGTAAAAAATATTTGTGATTGATACCAATGTTCGTCGTGAGCACCTGAATAGGGAAATATAGAATAGAGGAAAAATTTGAGGAATAGAAGATGAGATTAGATGCTATATCTAGCTAGTAAAGCATTTGGAGCTATGCATTTTAATGGCATCTATTCCTGAGAGAAATTTCTAATCAAACAGTCGATGTCCTTTGCTACGTAGCGCCGGACACCTACATATAGCAGGTGAACAACTAGTTCTTTCTCGTCCTCACATATACCGGAGGGATCTATGAAATCGGATAATAAAACTAGTAAGACGAAACTTAATACAGATTGGGACGATAGTATAAAGCGAAGCTACGGAATATGGACTATCTTTGGCAGAGATACTCTTGATCTTATATCATCAACCCACTTCCCTGGTTGTATGGGCCATAACGCCGAAGTGCGATATGCACATCGGTATAGGGTTCGAACCAAGGAAGAGGAAAAGTTGATTGAAAACACTTTAAGAACACCCAAAGCTGGTATGGGCAATAAATAGCTTCTAACTCTACAAATCCCCGGGTCCAGATGGCATAATACCGGCCATGATGCAGCACGTAGATGAAACAGTATTGATCACTCTGCTGGCGATTTTTAGGGCTTGTCTGCGTTTATCGTATATACCAAGTCTATGAAAAAAGGTAACGGTCACTTTCATCCCGAAAGCTGGGATGCCGAGTCTCATACGCTACCTAAAGACTAAGTCTACCTTACATTTCTAAACTCTTTAGTAGAAAGAAAAATATGCTAATTGGTCTACAAGGGCTGTTCGGAAAGTTCTTAGTCTAGCACGATATCGATACTCATTCAAAAAATATGTTTTTAAAATCCAAGTTTTAAGAATTCTATATTCCTTCAAATTATTATTTTCATTATAATATTATTATTTTTTTTTCAAAATAATTTTTAAAAATTCTCAAAAAACAATAATTTTTAAACCAACAAATTTAGATTGTTATTAAATCCAAAATAATCAAATTATGATTTTCTTTTCACAACCTGCATTTAATTTGAGTCACAAACATATCAGCTGGTAGCTGTTATCAGGAAATGTCAAAATGACGTCTTAGAAAACAATTGCCGGTGAAATTGTTTCACTTTTTTTCAATAACAAAAGAGTCAAAATCTAGAATTTTTTTCAAAACAATAACAAAATCATTTAGCTAAGGTAATACGCCATACAAAACAAGGCCGAATATTTTCTTTTCAACTGATAACACTTTTTTACCATACGGCGACTCACATGGTTCGCCTATCATAAAACAAATGAACCAATTATGATTTTCAGATAATGAACTATCTTCAAGTGGGTATTATTACCATTGACTAATTCCTTTAACTTTTCTATACTATTTCCAGATAAAAACAACAAATACAATCAAATAACTAATACAACTTTTCAATACAAAAAAGGAAAAAAAAATATTTTCAAATTGTTAAAAAGAAGGCATTGCAAAACGGATCGTTTGTGTGGAATACAAAAACATTTGTTTAAAATCATCGACATCATAAAACTGTATACGGAAACTGTTCGGCTATGTCCTCTGCTGCTACAACGGTCCCATCCACCGCTCATCATAAAACTAAAACAACGACAGCAGCAACTAAACAATCATTATCAAATATCAATAGTAAAGGAACAAAATCATCTGCACCACCACCTAAATCTCCATCGTCCTCCTCATCATCAGCATCACCTCAATTCGATATAACAAAGGACGAATTTGAACGCATCTCGGAGGCATTAAAAAAGGAAGAGTTCCGTAAATTATTTCTCGACTATATTGAAGAAATACAAGATCCGGAAAATCTTCGCCGCTATGAAGAAGAAATCAAACAAATTGAGGCTGAACGTGGTGTCGATGTCACCTTTGTACATCCCCATCCCGGATTTGTTATCAAAACCTCACAGAATGGCGAACAAAAATGTTTTATAAATTGTGCCAAAAATGAAAATGTGGGCAAGCCCACAAGTCAGGTCTCGTTGAATCATGCGACCGGTCAGAGAGGATTGAGCTGGTCTATTCCCATGGCCCAGGCACCGCCACGTGATGATTTCGATAATAATAAGAAACGTTGTTGTGTCTATGATGTTGTCTTCCATCCGGATGCCTTGTATTTGGCCGAAAAGAATTCGGCATTTCATAAGTGCCTGGTCGATACAGCACTGGATGCCGTTGAAAGGGAATTTAAGGTAAGGGTAATAAAATAATAATATAGTCCATAAAATAAGTAAAAGATCACTGCTTAAAGATCCGATGATGGTCATTCAATAAATAATTTTTAAAAATCCAAATGTTAGGTCCTTATAATGGGTCAAAAATAATTTATTTAAATCCGCATATAGGCCCTTGAAAAACTATTGTTAAAAATACACCATAAGATTTCTGATAGTCCTAAAAGAAATAGTTTTTTTTTATTCACCCTTAATGATCTGAAAAAATACATTTAAGATGGTAGTTCGGAAAGTTCTTAGCCTAGCACAAAATGCGCAGTATAAACAGAAAAATGTTAAATGTTTTGGAAACATCAATTTCTGTTATGAGCACATATTAAATTTTATTTCGATCTGGCAACTTCTTCATATAGAAACAGGCGCTCAAAAAATATTTAATATATAATATCAACGCTTATAGCTTCGATAGCCTTTCAAAAACAATTTTCAAAAATACATAGATGTTCAAATATAATTTTTGAAAAGCCATCAAATCGTGGCTTTTCAGCATGAAGAATATCACTCATAAAAATCCTCAAAACTTCAGGCTTGTAGTCCGCATAAAACTTTTTTCTTTTAAAAATCCACTCTTATAGATTAGATAACCCTTAAAAATGATTTTAAAAATTCCATATCTCCGCTAACATTTTTCCAAAAAGTTCTCCCTACATCTAACAAAAATCTCCACTTTCTATTTTGCAGGTAACACTGGATCGTGTTAATATCAAATTTCCCAAGCTACAATACAAGGGACTACCCAAACGAACTGTGATACGTAAATTATCAACAAATCCTCCAAATGACGCCGAGGAACCCCATCCATTGGAACATATATATCCAGCAAAACCATCTGTCGATGCAGATAAACCCAAAATGTTGCCCATGAAAACAATTGAAAGCGTTAATAAAAAATCCGAATATTGCACCCCAAAGTACACAATAACACATCGTCATGATGTCGATCTCAGTCAATATACAAATGAATTAGATGCTAAACTAAATGCCACCAAACCTCGTGAATTAGTTGTAGACATAGAACTGCCACTATTAAATTCCAGTAATGAATGCCAATTAGATGTTACGGAGAAATCGATATTTTTGCTTAGCGAAAAAGTTGGCGCTAAATATCGCCTTAATCTCGATCTACCCTTGAAGGTGGATGATAAAAATGGCTCAGCCAAATTTGATGTGGATACCAGGCATTTGGTTATAACACTGCCTGTTGTGCAGCCTTCGCTGGCCAAACAAAGGGAAATGCACGAAACTTTGTTACATTTAAATCGTGAAGATAGTGGTGTGGAAAGTGACATGCTAAACGAAGACTTGCTCTCATCATCCAGTAATACCGACTCTCCAGTGGAGGAATTGAATTCTTCGCATTTGGATGAAGTTCTACAAAAGGCTGTGAATAATAACGTTGCCACGGAGAGTTTTCTCAAGGCAAATGTCGACTATCAAATTCCAAATAAGTTCGATTGTAATGTCCTGGACAATACCATGTCAATGATACTGCAAGTACGTAACGTACAAGAGGATTCCATAAAAATGCAACAGCATGAACGTGCTCTACAAGTACAATTTAGCTCGGTGGGCTCTGGCTATTATCCCACATATTATGCCTTTTACATTGAATTGACCGAAAGCAATGGTGGCGTTATGAAGATCAGCCACGTTGAAGCTGAGGCCTGGGAAAATAATGTCATTCTTAACCTGCATCTCAATCAAACTGCCGAAAATTTAACTAGCTATCTAGCCGGTTTGGATAGTGAACATCTCAAAGAATATTTCATTTATGGCAAAACTAAAATGGCACACAAATCAAGGCAACGGCAAAAAATGGCCAAACCACAGGTCACAGTACAGCAGCAGCAACAGACAAATTTGGATATAACCATCGAACGTTCAGAGTGTGATAAATCCGTTGATATAGAAATTAAACCACGTTTAATGGAAAATTCCACCTGTAATGCAAATACCACAGAAGATGAAGATTCTCATGGGACGAACGGAAATGCGGATAATGCCACCGTGCAGAGTTCCAAGAAATTGAATAAAAAACAAAAACGTAAAAATAAAAAACGTCGTTCATTATCTGAATCGGCTTGCGATGATATAAAGGCATATCAACAGCAACAGGAGCAGGATCAACAAGAGCAACAGGAAAAATCACCTGCCATTATAACGGAAAATGAGGCTGACGTTGACGCCGACGACGATGAGGATGATGAAGACTCCTCACCTGAACGTTGTGATAAATCGACAAAGCCACCCAATCATCCCATATCATCATCAATGAATGTACCAACCGCGTCCGCCGCATCATCCAATAATGTTTCGAATTTAAATGCCATGGGACCACAGCAACGTAACAAACAACGTAGTTTCTCGGAATCACGTGATAGCGTTATAAGCCTCAGTGCAGGAAGTTGTTCCTATAAAGGTATTCTAAAACACTATAGCCGTTATGGACCACGTCCATCGCTAACCGATTCATGCTCCTCCATCGATGAATGTTCATCGTCGGCCTATTCCACGTCCGTGGATGGCATGACAAATGCATTTAATGCTTTACGTTTTTCACAATCATTCAGCGATATACCGGAAGAGAATGTTGTCGGTCTGTCGGAGAGCTGTAAGAAAACTGTACGCTTCAGTGAAGTTATACGCAAACAAGTGTTTAGGTAAGAATAAGTATTTTTTTTAGATTTCAATTTTTTTAAAGAAACAAGTACACGTACAATCATATGTTCATGGTCGATAATAAAAACCGTTAAAAATACTCCTTTTCTAGCCATTTCAAAAAAATGAGGGTGTGCCCATCTCCTATGAAGTTTATAGATAAAATGTCTTCTATATGCCCTCCATATTCATGTGTTATTGGATTTTCAAAAATAGAATATCTATTGCATTAAATAATTTTGACTTCGATAGGCATTCAAAACTGTTTCCTATTACATTAAATAATTTTGACTTCGATAGGCATTCAAAACTGTTTCCTTTTTACCGTTTAAACACATTTATCTAATGAACCCATTTTTAACCTCAGTCTTAAGGCTATTTGAAAAAATCTACGCCTTGTACTGGTCCCTGAAAAATATATTGAAAAAATCTATGACTTTTACTGGTCCCTAAAAAATATATTGAAAAAATCTATGCCTTTTACTGGTCCCTAAAAAATATATTTAAAAAATCTACGCCTTTTACTGGTCCCTGAAAAATATATTTAAAAAATCTACGCCTTGTACTGGTCCCTAAAAAACATATATATTTAAAAAATCTACGCCTTGTACTGGTCCCTGAAAAATATATTTAAAAAATCTACGCCTTGTACTGGTACCAAAAAAAGTCTACGCCTTGTATTGGTTCTTGAAAAAATTAGTTAAAAAATCTACGCCTTATAATGGTCCCTAAAAAGTTATTTAAAAAATCTCATATGGATACATAAGGATCCTTCAAAAAAATTGATTTCCTGCATCAATTTTTCAAAAAAAAAAAAAATGATTAATATAAGACACGCATTTTACGTCCAATTCATTGACTTTCATTCATCTTTGTTCTAAATTTATTTTTATTAATACAATTCTAGAAATCACCTCTTTCATCTGTTTTTTTTTTTTTTACTTTCAGATTGGATTCCAGTATCTTGGGTCAACGTAAAAAGAATCAAAAACGTCGTGATCGAAAACAACGAGCTCTACAGCGGCGTCTTAGTGAAGGTGATTCTGCCGATTATGAAGACAATAAGGTAATTGGAAGATATAAACGGTGGTTAAACAATTTAAAGATAAACTATTATCCACTTATAACACATTATTTATTTGTATTGTAAAAAGTGGACATGAACCCACGTACGTCACCACGAGATGTATACAAATTGTCACCACGATAACAACGCTGATCATGAACCTCTTCCGTCAGTTAGTGTTGTTTATGATTAGGGCAATTTAAATCTGCTGTTGTTTTTTTTTTCGGTTCTCAAATTTCCCCTATAGTATCTGGTGGTCGCACTAGATGGCTTGCGTCTTTGTTTTTTGTTTATCAACAAATGTTCTAGTTATTTATTTAATGATTTGCATTCGCCTGATGCCAAATCGAGTTGGCGATGACGTGCGATATTTTTTTATACGTTCTTTTTACAAATTGGCAAAGTTTATTTGTTTTTATTTTTTTTAATGATAATGTTTATTTTTTTATAACAACTTTATACCCAAGTTTTTATTTTATGATAGCTATTTTTTTCTTGTTTTCAAACAAACGTCATGGGAAGTAAATGCATGCATGTTCCTTTTATTTAGAAAAAATGCAAAACAAAAAACGGCAATCAAAGTCTTCCAATAACAACGACGGACGGGCGATATCATTAGAAAATTGATGGCATTAGGCCAAGTGTGTCTCTTTAGAACACATATTACGTATAGAGTAGTGCTTTTTGTTTTATCAATACTATAAATATTTTTTATGCAATTTATTATTGTGCATTTTTATATAGGACATGCTTCTTCTTATCTATTAATTTTATTTCTAGTTATTATTTAAGAGATTAAATCATCATATACTCGCGCATACGTATTTGTGAAATATGCTCATTTGGTGTAGGTTAGTTATACGTTTGTTGTTATCGACCACAACACAAGTGTCTATCGGGGCATGTATAGAAACATTTGACATTTGTTGATAATAAAAAAATGTAAGGCGCATATTTCTGATTGTTTTCGAAATGCCTTATTTTTTATTCGCAAATTATTTACTTTCTTTAAACTTAAACAGGAATAGGCCAATGTTAGTGCAACGCAATGAAAAAAATCTTCAATCCTTTCAGAATGGTGCCCTCAGGACTGCACCACCAGGATAGCTACCGTGTTCGTCACTGTAGTATTAATCACTGTAGTTTCCATGCTATTTTCCACGTCTGACAAGGGTGAGTCGTCCGAGAGTTGATTCCGGATGCTCTCCTGACTAAGGCGAATGGAGCCGGTTTTCTCTAATAAATTGAGGTGAAGATCCGTCTGACTCTTCAGGCCTTCGTTCACGTCGTCGAGAGTAACCTGACTTGAGGCAAAAGAGTGGTCCATGGGATTAGCTTCGGTCGTTAACATGTGTGGGGTTCATTGAAGTCTGACCTTGTAGAGTTCGAGACTGAGGGTGCCAAGACAGCCACACCAGCATCAGTCAAAAATCGCATACCATATTGTTTTTGTTTTTAGAAGTGGGGGGAAGGTGGGTTTATTAAAATTCGGTTCCATAGAATATGATTTTAGTGAGGGATTGAGGTCGACCATACGCCTGAATGATCTTGTTAAGGCGCCCAGGTATCAACAAGCTGTATTATCAAAAGCATAATTAGAATTAGTCTCGAATAATCTACACAATAAAATGCATTGGATAAGTCCAGGGCCACGAGAACACCACTTCCACCTCCATCAATTGTCTCTCTGATAAGATCAGTTAAGTCTACTAAGAGAGATGTAGTACTGAGCCCACGCCTGAATCCATATTGGTATCCATTTATATATTTTCGCTCATCAATAAATTCTTGAATTTGCTCCAATATGACGTGCTCGGCGACTTTAGAAAGTGCGGGTAAAATGCTTATGGGTCTGATATTTTCTATAGTAGGTGTTTCTTTAACTTTGGGAATGGGGACTACTCTTCTATCGGTTCAGATTTTGATATAGCTCTCCTATATATAAAATCGGCCGATTTGTGGTAAATGGTTCGCCAAAGGCCCTAAAAATCTTCTGATATGCACGAAATGTGGCATAGCATACTGAATTGAGTCTATAATGTATGTTTCGTGAAAATCGGTTCAGATTTAAATATAACTTCCATATATATTTTCGTTCGATTTAATAGAAAAGGTGCACTAAAGTTCTTACATATCTTTCGTTCAATTTCGACTTCCGGCGGAGATTATGTAGTATATACCCAAAGTGGTGAAGGATATGATAGATTCGGCCCAGTCCGACTTTACTACTTTTCTTACTGTCATATTTTTTTTTTTTTTTTTTTTTTTTTTGGGTACGTCACAGAAAAATTTAAATGTATATTCATGTTTTTGTTTGGCCCGCCATATTCGTTATTCAGCTGGTTTTCAAAGTTATTTGGCCTTCCATGTTCTTGATCAATTTACACAATTTTACCCCAAATTTAGGTTTTTTGATGGTTCTAGAAAAATTTTCCAACCGAGAACAGAAATTTTAAGTAATTTCCACATATCAAAAGTCAGCGTGTGGTATATTCTTGGATAAGTTAAATCAAATCGTATAAATCATTCCATTTTCTAAAATTTAAATCTTATCTTTTGAAAAGAAATCCAATTAATCTAATTCATGTCTTTATTTAATCTATTTCTAGCCTATGGTACCTCTACCTACTACTAATTCCAGTGCTCAATATTTGAAAACAAAAAATAACAACAACAGCAACAACAATGGTGGCTCAGCAGCATCAAATAATAAAAACGGCTGCAATAAATCCAAGGATAAAAAATCTAATCCGAAAAATAATCGACCAAGACTGGAGTCGGAATCATCATCGGATGTTGATAATCACAAGAATGCTATGATGTTTGAAATGGATATGTAAAGTTCAGATAATCATATATATTTTTCCCCATAACACCCACCAGGCAATCAAAGTATGTGGAGCCTAATACAACAACAATACTACAATATTTTTGGTATTGAACAAAAAATAAAAATCGGAAATCGAAACGTTTTTCATCGTTACAACATACATGCATTCATAAATACATTCATACCATCATCAGCACATGAAATTGTTTACTTAGCTATTAGAGAAAGTAATTTTAAATAATGTTATATAAAAAACACACACACACAAAATATTGAACAACAAATGGTAGGCTAGTTATAGTTAACTATAGTAGTTTTCATTTCAGAATAGTACTAAGCAAAAATATATTCTGAATATTCATATATTAAAAGAGAGTAATAATTGCCTTATAAGAAAACAAAAACAATACCTTATAACCACAACAAAAACAACATCAGCAAAAATGCATGCTTAAATATATAAATTGCTCACAAAACAAATTTTAATATCCCGCCCAAAAACAAGGGAAATACTTAGTTAACTTGAACACAGAGGCAGCGAAAATTCGATCCTTTGATTTGTTTTCATAAATTTGGCCTTTTTGAACAAACAAAATGTTTTATTTATGTGTTTTTATATAGTTTTATAAAGAATGAAAATTATATTAATTTGATTTCTTCTTTATTTGTAACACACACACACGTATATATTGCAGTGGTAAAAATTCCAAATAATACACTGCACTACCTTATTAACAAAGACTTTAAAATTGTTTGAAAAAGAAAAAAATTGTTAAAAAATTTAAAATTTATTTTGTTGCCAATTTAATTATTTTTATTTTCTTTCTCTTTATAGAAGAAAAGAAAAAAATAGTGTTAAAATTTATTTTGTTAATTCATTAGAAAGAAAAAAGCACTAAACCACCACCCTAAAAAAAAGAAAAACCTCTGGAGCATGCATACGCGACCCCTTCTAACTCTATTATTCAAATTGAAATACATCTGAAAAAATGAGAGAGGAGGAAGAGCATGATATTTTCTTCTTCTCAAACACACAAACGGAGTATATTCATATTATATAGGGTTTACTTCTATATTCAATAATTGTTCATATCAAGCAAAAACACATTTATATAGAGATTGTATGTAATTTGTATTGAGAAATCATCTTTTTTTCTAATGTTATGCTACATATATACATATATTGAAGTTATTCCTTAACACACATATATATTATATACAAACGTTTAATATTGTAATGATTACACATACGAAGGAAGAAACCTCAAGAGTTTTTTTTATTGTAACAATATTATTATTATTATGTACGTACACACTATTTTTTTCCTTAATTGTGAATAAACGAAAATTTTAAACGAAAAAAATTGAATAGTTTTTATTTACTTTTTATGGCAAGAAAATTAAAAAAGTTATAATTTCAACCAGGGATGGTCCGTGTGACGAATTTTTAGGTTTTCGACTGTCAAAAAGGTGTAAACGTCGAAAACGTCATATACCTGTATAAAATGTAAAAAATGTAGTAAACGTCATTTATTTCAATATTATCAACATATACAGTTATTTTCAAGAATATAATATATATTTTACATAAATTTTTTAAATAAATTTTACATTTTTACATAAAAATTTCTAACCTTTTCTGAGAAGAAATTTTTGAAATTTTATATGAATTTGAGTAAATCATACGTAATTTCCAAATTTATTAATTGAAATAGCTGTTTTGTCAAAAACCTTATGGTTTTGGGTAGGTTTCCGACGTTTCTGACGTATGTATTATACGTCGGAAATGTATGTCATTTACGTCACTGTTTCTGACAGACCATCTCTGATTTCAACGAAAGCATTAAAAATTGCAATTTTGACTGAGAACGTAATGTAGAATACCCGATCAGCATACGTTATGGGCCTACACGTTAGCCGCATCTCTTTACTTATACCACCAAAATCTTTCGTTGTCACCTGTAGAAGCGTCACCACAAGCTTCGTAGTTGCAACAACAACACGTTTTGAATGTTTTTCGATTTATTCGAAATTTACTATTTGCATGCAATGTTACCGCTGGAAATTAAAAAAAAAAGATGCACAACAAATTCGTTCCCTTGAAAAAAGGAAGTCGCACCGAAATTTAATTTTGTCAATAATTAATTTTTGTTCCGAGAATGTGTCAGATACCCTTGGAACTCAAGAACAACATAGATGAATCCGAATTAGTTTGAATTTACACCTAAAAAGGAAAATTCAACTTAAAAAACACCGAGAAGAAAAGTTGCACAAGGCATAAAAAGTTGCAAACAGAGTCGCATGGCATCAAAAAGGTTGCAAATTTCAATTTTAGTCGCTCAACCGTAACCCTACCACAATGAGTTCCGCTGGGAAGGGACATTGGAGAACAGGGGCCAAATCACCGAATTCGTCATTGAGTTCTGTTTCGTATGGAGAAACATTGATTTTCTCGTCTTCGAATTTAGAGGATGAGTACAATGTGTCATTAATAAGGAATTTAGTTTTGTTGTCAAATCGCGCGACAAGTTTTGGCTCTTTAATATTGCTTGAGTACAGTTTTGCAACTTATTTTTGGCTAAGTCTGGATGCTCCAAAATAAATCCAGCCTCTTTCTTGTTTGCATTTACTTTGTTTCAGTTTTTTTTTCATGCCGCTGCTGATTGATCCTTTTTTGATCCGTGTCCCTAAACGCAAATAATATATATTCTTGAATATATTTTGCCAACTTCAGTAGTGTTGGCGGTTTATTTGGGATACCATTTGTATTTTGTTTTTGCAAAATAGTCAGGCTGAATCCCAGTTTGTTGTTTTTATAAAAAAACAACTATTTATTAGTGGGGAATGTATGGCATTGTTTGCCGAGGGGTAAGGCAGGGAAGACTATATTTTCGGATCACGCCACTGATCCTCATCAGTTCCCTTAGTTTTTTGTTGGGATATTCTCCCCAGAAGCTATTGCTTCTATACAAAAAACCTTTCATACCCAAATGTCTCTTGTAACAAAGCGAAGTACTTAGGTGACCAACGACATAAACTGCATGAGAATTTCGCTGGAGCCTCACCTCGAGGTTAACAAAACATTTACAAACAATATGCACACAACGACTTTGTTGGTGTTGCTAGTATACAGCAACAAACCAAACAGTTTAACCGTGCCTGCGTCTACAACTTCAGTAGTGTTGGCGGTTTATTTGGGATACCATTTGTTTTTGCAAAATAGTCAGGCTGAATCCCAGTTTGTTGTTTTTATAAAAAACAAGTATTTATTAGTGGGGAATGTATAGTCTTCCCTGCCTTACCCCTCGGCAAAAAATGCCATACATTGCCCACTAATAAATAGTTGTTTTTTATAAAAACAACAAACTGGGATTCAGCCTGACTATTTTGCAAAAACAAAATATATTTTGCCAAAATAAATAATTCCTATATTTTCACCAACTTCTTGTTCCTGTTTATTTATCTTTTTCCGCGCAAAAATCCCTTAGTATGTAGTTTTCGATAGCATACTACCTATCGTGAACAACTTCGAGTAGAAACAATTCGACAACGACGTAAACTACATAACGATGCCGATGTACTCGACTGCGGTGATTGGGTCCCTGCTTGGGGTCTATTCCGGAGAAAAAAGTCTAGATTATCAATTTCATATTTACCAAACTGTCGGTGTCTTCTTCCACTTGGCGATGGACACCTACAGAGTATATGTTTAATTGTTTCCAACTCTTCCTCATCCTCACATAGACGGCAATAATCCACTTCGTTAATGTCCCATATGAAAATGAGATATAATCCCGCAGTGACCTGTTATGATTCTCACAATAATTTTTATCTTCCACATTCCATGAGACTGCAGCGAAGAAGTTCGATGGCTAGAGAATTTTGGTCAGATGGTTTTTGATTTCTGCATCCATGTTCTACCAACTACCTCGCAGTAGCTCATACAAATTTTGCCAAATAATTAGTCAATAGGAGGTTGTACAGATCGCTCAATCGGTAGATTGGACGACTGTGGACCCCTCGAACAAGCTCATGGGCTATCTCATTCCCTTCTATTTTACTGTGTCCTGGAACCCAACATAATTTAACTATGCGTCGTATATCATGAAGAGCATCCTTGCAATCATGAACCGCTTTTGAGCTAATAGTGCACGACTTGTGTGCCTTAAGGGCCGCCTGACTATCCATATATATAGTCACCGGTACTATGTTGTCGACAGTAAGTGTTTTGACTATCTCGACCGCTTTCATGATTGCCAGTATTGTTAAGTTTATATGAGTTGTAGATGGCTAGTTCCCTGCAGTAAACACCTGCACCAATACCTTAACTCCATCTTCGACCCGTCTGTAAAAATTTACTGTGAAACTCTACTCTAATGTCGTTAAAGTCGTTATGAGAGGGAGTATAGTCACTGATGTTAGCTCTCCTCTCTAGAAGGTCACAAACTGGCATTGTGTTTAGTTCAGCGACTTCCAGGCATCCGTTTCCCGGAGCCCTAGGGCATATCTTGCAGCCTGGAATTTAATCAGAAAATCCAGTGGTTGGAGATTCAGGATTGTAATTAAGGCTGCCTGTGGTGTGCTGCAAGGTGTAGCCAGAGGACTCCATATTCTTCTCGATACGTCCAACCACCTCATGTAAAGCAGTATTCACTGATTTGCCTTTGATGTAGTCATGCCGGCATTTGCTAATTTTATTATGGTTGATACTATTCCTAATTTCAGAGTCTAGTAACCTTTCTAAAGTCTCAAGAAGAAAGGAAGAGATTCTAATTGGTCTATAGTCCTTGGGTAGCGTATGACTCGGCTTCCCGGCCTTCGGGATGAAGGTCACCGTTTCCTCTTTCCATAGACTTGGTATGAGCGGTAGAGGTAGACAGACAAGCCCTAAAAATTTCGTGCAGCGAGGCTAATACTCCTTCATCTGCGTGTTGCAGCATGGCTGGTATTATACCATCTGGACCAGGAGATTTATAGGGTTGAAAACTATTTATCGCCCATACCAGTTTTGGGTAGCTTATAGTGTTATCATTCAACTTCTCCTCTTCTTTGGTACGAACCATATGCCGATGTGCACACCGCACTTCGACATTATGATCTATACAACCAGGGATGTGGGTTGACGATAGAAGCTCAACGAGTCTCTCAGCCAGAATTCGTCCACGTCAAGTCGCTTCGCTTAATACTGCCTATAGACTTTTTATCTTTATATAGTACTCTGCGAACTCTGGCCGCTTCGTTGACTCATTCGATTGACTCACTATAGCAGATCCAAGACTCACGTTTGGCCTTCTTCGATTTCACTGTTGTACATATTGAACTGTTCTCTATAAACGTCCCAATCTGTACTGAGTTTTGTCTTACTAGCTCTATTGTATGCTTTCCTTGCAGCCTTCCTCAAGGGTGCAAGGTTTCGTGACCACCATACCGGCTGATATCTTGTTTTCTTAGGGTATGTTAAAGGACATAAAGCCTTATAGCTCTTCAGATGAGTGACCGTGACATTGGTCACAGCTTCCTCAACATCCTCGACCGTTTTGAGATCTTTATGTTCCAGGATTGAGGCTGCTGTTTTGGCTTTGTTTTTTCCCAGTTTGTATTCCGATGATTATAAGGCTTATTCTGTTTACCTCTGGAGGTAGGAATTTGAAAAAATATCAGTCTATGATCTGAAAAGGAGCATTTCTCAGATATTTCCCAGTTCATAACCCCAGGGTCGTCCATATTACATATGCGGGTTATGTCAATGACTTCACCTATCACTCTATTAACGAACGTTGGTATATTGCCCCTATTACAAATTCTAAGATTATAACTAAGTATAAAATCAAAAATGGACTCACCCCAGAGGAAGTGCTCCCCCAGAGGAAGTGATGTGCATTGCCGTCACAACCGATGATGAGATCACCATTGCTACTCATCTCCTCCATTAAGCGGCGTACTTCAATACTGGGCGGCTCAGGAGCCTCATAAGGGAGTTTCGTCTTACTAGCTTAATTATATGCTTTCCTAACAACATTTCCCAAGGATGCCGGGTCCCACAGTTAATAATTATCAACACTTTCACCAAGAAGGACGGTTTAGCAGCCAATATTGCCACGTCAAAGCAGGAGAAGAATATCTGAGGAGAAAATCATAAAAAAAACTTATAACAGTAAAAGCCCAAAAGTCCGCCGGTGACAGCTTATCACTACTTAGTTGAATCATACAAATATGTGAAGTCATTTTCTTTTGTAAAATCAAAAATGGACTCACCTCTCGTATTGGTGTTGCTGCTCCCCCAGAGGAAGTGATGTGCATTGCCGTCACAACCGATGATGAGATCACCATTGCTACTCATCTCCTCCATTAAGCGGCGTACTTCAATACTGGGCGGCTCAGGAGCCTCATAGGGGAGTTTCGTCTTACTAGCTTAATTATATGCTTTCCTAACAACATTTCCCAAGGATGCCGGGTCTCACAGTTAATAATTATCAACACTTTCACCAAGAAGGACGGTTTAGCAACCAATATTGCCACGTCAAAGCAAGAGAAGAATATCTGAGGAGAAAATCATAAAAAAACTTATAACAGTAAAAGCCCAAAAGTCCGCCGGTGACAGCTTATCACATCATTTTCTTTTGTACCAGCAAAAATATGTATATTTTTCTCATAAAAAAATTTTAAGTTACAAAACATTTCCCAATATAAATATAGTAATAATAATCATTTACAGCATGCATGCATACAGAAAAAAAATAGCTTAGCCTAAAATTTCTCTTCAATTAAATTACGAAAATGTACAATTTGTTGCAGATCACGACGTTTTACTTCTAAAACATACAACACCGGGCAATCCAATGAACTACATTTCAGATCACCAACTCGACCACAACATGCCTGACAAATATGCTGTGTTGTTAAATAGCCTTTTTCGATTTTGGACATTTTCGTTTGCAGGATAATCAGCGAACGTGTTGGATTGCCACAACAGACATCACAAATTCCCTGTTTCGTATGTCGTCCACAATCCACCATACAATTGGTGGATGAGAAGAATTGGGAAATTGTACTTTTCTTTGATTTGTTATTGCCACAGGGAATGACTTCGTTAGCCGATGATAGAGCTGGTGTCATTAGAATTTTACGTGGTAAATTAGTAAACCTGGAAATGGCAAAAATAGGTTAGTTCATTGTTTAGGGAGGCTGGCGAGTAGTTACCATTCATTTACATCAGCTCCAATTAAGAGTAAACAACGATTTAATGGCGGTATAATGGCTTTGGTTATATAATATATAGCATTAATTTTAAGGCCCTCATCGGCTAATACGTCATGCGGGTGACGTATTAGGCGGATTAATGGCACCCCCGGTGGTCCATTGGAGATTATGAATGGTACACGTTCGCCACGTCTTGGTATGCGACGTGGATCGGTTTGTATCCATTTTCTGTTAAAGAAAAAATTTATAACTTTAAATATTAAAATTTAACACTTTCAATAAATAAAGAACTTAACGTGCGATTTTGAAAATTTAGCTGGAGGTAACATTGAGGTGTTATTATTTTTAAAATTTTTAAAATCAATCTTAACTTCACATTTCCTTCAATTGAATTATCTCCTCAGTATCTCATAACAAAATTCAAAAAATAAACATAATCTCAGAATACTTTGCCCCTTACCTTGTTAACTCCAGTGCTGGTACACAGGCATTGGCCTTATAACCATTCATGCCTCGAAATTCTTTGGCAAATATTAAATCTTGTATGTTTGCACGACCCGACAATAGTTTTGTAAATTGCCTACAAACATATTGCTTAACTTGACTAACGTCGGCCGTTTCAAAAAGTATGCGCAGGACTTTTTCCAACATCTGCAGGTAACATGTAATTAATTCAACATTTGAAATATAGATAGCAAATTTGGCTCTTACCTTCGCCACCATGGGACAACCATCTCTTCGTACTGTCTCAATACCCTTTGCCTCATAAACGGGCTCTTCTTGGTCGGGTGTCTCATACATATAGCCCACATAACGTTTTTTGGTCTAAAAATTAAAAAAATGAAAAATCGGTTAAAAAAACTACTCTACCACGCCATAAAATTAACAACCTAAAAAAGGTCGTAAGGTTAAATATTGTCAATGCAACGATGACAATTTCCTGGCAAAGCTGTAAATGATTTTGGAGAAAATCTTTAACGTTTCCTTCGCGAATCTCCCTAAAAGTTTATGCTTTCTGTATCGAAGCATGGGGTATCGACAAAGTAGATCTTCGATATTTTCTGTTTTCTCTTCATTCTCACATAGGCGGCAAGAATCCAACTCATTATTCTCCCATTTTGAAAAAAAGATCTGATTCTGCAGTGACATTTTATGATCCCTATGGTTGTCTTTATACCTTTTCTGTTCGTAAAAATTATCGGTTAATATACACTTAGAAATTACAGGTCAGATAGATTTTGAGGATTGCTAAAATCTCTGCTTAATTGCTAAAATCTCTGCTTTTTATTTTAGCCATGTCAATGTTTTAACAAAGCTAAGGATCTGCCGGAGAAGTATGTTAGATTATCAATTTCATATTTACAGAGCTAAGGATCTGTTTTCAGCAATGGAGATATGACGACAGTCAGGCTGGATGGGAGTAGCTCGAAACCCCTGATGGTCTCTGCCGTTTATCTCCCATATGAGGCTCATGACCCGCCCGGTATGGAACTGGTGATCTCATCATCGGGTGTGACGCCAATGCACATCACTTCCAATGGGGAAGCAGTAACACCAATACGTGAGGTGAGTCCATTTTTGATTTTATACTTAGTTATAATCTTAGAATTTGTAATAGGGGCAAGGCACCAACTTTCGTTAATAGAGTGAAAGGTGAAGTCATTGACATAACCCTCACTAATATGGACGACTCTGGGGTTATGAACTGGGAAGTATCTGAGAAATGTTCCTTTTCAGATCATAGACTGATATTTTTCCAAATTCCTACGTCCAGAGGTAAACAGAAGAAGCTTTATAGGAATCATCGGAATACAAACTGGGACAAAAACAAACTAGGACAAACAGCAGCCTCAATCCTGGAACATAAAGATCTCAAAACGGTTGAGGATGTTGAGGATGCTGTAAACAATGTCACGGTCACTCTTCTGAAGAGCTATAAGGCTTCATGGCCTTTAACATACCCAGGGAAAGGATATCAGCCGGTATGGTGGTCACAAAAACTTTCATTCTTGATGAAGGCTGCAAGGAAAGCATACAATAGAGCTAGTAAGACAAAACTCAGTACAGATTGGGACGTTTATAGAAGACAGTTCAATGGGTACAAGAGCGAAATCAAGAAGGCTATACGTGAGTCTTGGGTCTGCTATAGTGAGTCAATCGAAGGAGTCAACGAAGCGCCAGTTTTCGCAGAGTACTATCTAAAGATCCAAATTTGGAGGTAGTATTAAGCGAAGTGTTGGAACGTGGACAAACTCTGGCAGTGAAACTCTTGATCTTCTATCGTCAACCCATTTTCCTGGTTGTAAGGACTATAGGGAGAGTGCGCAGTGTGCACATCAGCTTATAGTTCCAACGAAGGAGGAGGAGAAGTAGATAGAAAATACTATAAGCTACCCAAACCTGGTATGGGCGATAAATAGTTTTCAACCATATAAGTCTCCTGGTCCAGATGGTATAATACCGGCCATGCTCCAACACCGAGATGAACGAGTATTAGCCACTCTGCAGGATATTTTTAGGGCTTGTCTACTTCTATCGTACATACCTAGTCTATGGAAAGGATATTTGTGTGCCCATACCGTGAAGTTCGCCATGTCCCTATGTACTTCATTCTAAATGAGCTTCTGGTTCCATGAAAGCGATTAATACATTATTATCGCATACAGATTGCTGCCGATCTTTGCACACTACTTATTTTAGACAGCAGTGTTCTCTTCCTCAGTGCCTCTCACAAGACTAGTCATCCATAGGTAAGATGGGAAAGGACAATTGCATCCAATGTACGATGAACGAAGACAGTCCCCAGCTCTTCCCTATTGAGTTCTTGAGTCCAATTTTGATTTTTTTTTTTCTAAATACAAGTTATATGAGTCACGAGAGTAATCGGTAGAAGTTTCAGTTTTTTATATTTGCGATAAAGTTTTTCATTGCAATTAACTCAGGAGTAATCCAAGGAGGTCTATTAGAATGGATAATACGAACTTTGGGTATGATTTTCAACAACAAATTATTTAAGATTGTGTAACAATTTTCTACAGCAACTTCAAGATAAATAGATTTCCAATCGACAGAAGATATTAAAGAATTAATTTTTGGATATTTTTTTAATGGTTTCTGATTAAAAAAGAGATTGATTATTTAAAATTATGATTTTCTTCTGGAGAAGATAAGGGAGAATTTATACATACATATGTTAAATATCTGAGGAACATTAAGAAATACCAAATCTAATAACCTGTTATTACAGCTTATTAGAAGGCTGAAAAAAGGCTGACAGCTCCCCGCCTTGTGGAGTGCCTCTGTTGAGAAACCTCCCATATGGAGATATCCCCAAGGCTTGCATTAATTATCCTGCTTTTCAGCATAATCTGGCTCCAACTTACCTGCAGTATACACGGTTGATAGACCTTTTCCAATTTCAATTTAACCGGATGTGGATTCTGTTTGGTTACCACATCGGCAATTTCTTCGCCGATGCGAAATGCCTCCTCACGATTGCGACCCGGAACCAAAACAAATAGCGAATCTGTATCACCATAGACAACCTTAACATTCCATTTTTCATTGGATTCCACAGTCTTAATTGCTCTCTCTAGAGTTTCACGACCTTTGGCTACAACAGAATCACCAACTTCGACACAAGGCATGCGACCACTAAAATTTGCCGCCGTATAACCATACGTGACATTTGCCATTAGCTTCAAACCCAATTGACGTGAATGGAGAATACGCTGTAAGGCCGAATTTGTTTTGTGTAGTTTCATTGACTGTTTTACCATTTGACGGGTATCTAAAATTTCTGTCAGCATTCGCGGTAGAATACCTTCACGCACTGATGATTTAACAAAAACCACACCACAGGGTGAAATTGTAATAAGATCACGATCTACAAGTTTTCGCAGCATTGTGGGAGAGACACGCAGCTGGGAGGCACCAAATTCAAAGGGAGTTGATCTGGAGAATGTGGGAGAGAGGAATCAAAATAGGTTTAAGTTTATTTGTTTATAAGGACATATTTACATTCCCAAATGTTCCACACGGCCCAAACAAGTGGAGAAGCAATAATTATAACCAATTATCATACTAGGGTATAAACTTTGAAAATCCAAAACAATTAAGGGATCAGCATAAAAACGGGATTGTGGCTCCAAAATGAGAGGTAAATATTCGGGAGCTCTCATGTGGGCTCTTTGCTGGACACTGGGTGAGGCGGGTACCAGATTTTTGGGTTTTGCTATTCTAAAGAAGTAACAACAACATTTTATTTGAAACCTGAAGGACGATTCAAAGCGATTTACCTTAACATCATACTTTCCACACGAAATTGTGAACCTCTCGACAACACCTCATAGAATTGTATGCCGATTAATTTGGCCATTTCACTGGTGCGTCCAATCAAGTCCAATTGATCCAATAATGCCAAGGTGCCTCGTACTCTTTCCAAATAGTATTCCAAAACAATCCAACGTGAACCGGGTGAAAAATACCATTCTGTCAGGGTGCGATAGCTGTGGCAGGGGCAACGTTTATGCATTATGTGATACATAACATTTTCAAAGGTGTATGATGTGAGGGCGATTTCCGAACGCATAAGACGCCAAACATCCAACAGAATGCGGCCACATAACTTCATCTGAAACCCAAAGAACAATTTTGATCTATATTTCATAATCTCTTAAAAAGGTTTAGGAACTTACCTCCACATCCAAATCGGTAAATGAATCACGATCTTCATCAATAAATTCCCGAGTCTTTTGTGATGGAACTCTTGACAACAGCGGTGCAATATTCAAACATAAATACTTGGCCCGATCAATAATATAACCCCATGAAGACATTTCAATTTCATAGCCGGCATATATGTCTGGGTCCCAACGTGAACATAAACCCAGCAGAGCTTCCAATGCCTCAACTTCACTATTAACAATTGTCACTTCAATATCTTTATCTAAGCCATGAATATGACCCTCTTTGGTTACCTTATCGCGTGGATCGTGTACCATAATGTAACCACATGATTTCCGTGGCAGCTTCTTGTCGTTATCGATGTGATCACTGGGTATACTATTTTCAATGGCATAAAATATACAACGTATCTCGTCGACTTGTGGATTTGGAAAGAAATCTTCACGTGTGGCCACAAATAATTCCAGTGCAACAATGGTAAGATAATTAAACTGAAAGTACATGGAGGGGAATTAATTAAGAAGGAGTTCGAGGAAGTATTGGAGCATTAAATGAAAACCTATAGAAGGTTTTTTCTGTTTATAGAAGAGGTCCAGACGGTATTATATCTACGGAAGAACTGAACAACGTCTCTGGTATATATAAAAGCTATTAAAGTTGTTCTATCTATATACGATTTAAAAACGAGAACTGGAGGAAAAGTTGGACGCAGTCATCGTAACGAATATAATCACTTATGATATTAACATATAAAATAAAAAATAACGGGCCTAAAACAGAACCCTGCGGTACACCACATGTAACTGGAATAGTGATGAAGATGACCTCAATCTACCTTCTAAATCACCAGAAGTAGAATTATTAGAAACAAACGAACTGTTTAAAGCATTAACACCAAAATTACATCCCGTTCCCCTAAGAAACCGCTAAAAAGCAGTAGAACTCACGGAACTACATTTTTTAGAGTAATAACTTATATGCTTACGTCGGATAATCGATTTGGCTTTATTTCTGAACTTACAGTACACTTTCCAATTCTCGCTGTTCTTATTTTATTGGTAGGCTTTGAATGCCATACTTAGCTGCCTTATAACAGAACGGTTGTTCCAAAAGTCGAGCTGAAAAAAGATTTTGAGGCGCTTCCCTAGGCAGCAACTTGGAGGACTCTCCTTGCTTCGGAGGAGACACCATAGTCGCTACCGTGTTTTTCATCGTAGGTCTAATCACTGTAGTTTCTTCCTCGTCTGATAAGGGCGAGTCTTCCCAGAGTTGATTCGGTATGCTCTCCTGGCTAAGGCGGAAAGAGCCGGTTTCCTCGTATAGGTTGAGGAGAAGATGCGACAGCCTCTCCAGGCTTTCGTTCACGTCGTCGAGAGTGGGACAAGAGGCAAAAGAGAGATCCAAGGGGGTAGCTTGTGTCGTCAACACTTGAGGGGGTTCTTTGAGGTCTGGCCTTGTAAAGTTCGAGATTGGGGGTGCCAAGGCAGCCACACGAAGGCAGATTTCCTTTCTCGAAGTGGATAACTTTCTTCGAAAGACTATCCTATATAAGGTTTGAGAATGTGCAGTTACTAACTTTGAATGCAACACTCGGAGATCGTCCGGTCCATTGTGATCATCCAAGAAGAAAGATTGAGAAATCTGTAGGGGAGAAAGGGCATAGAGAAGACAGAAGGTAGTGTCGATGATTGTAGAAATTTGGACAAAAACATATTACGTGCTTAGGTTGAACTGTACCAATTATCATAGCATATTAGTTACCACCCCGTTCAGCGGAATAAATGGAACTGTAGGGCGGTTGAAGTCGGTAGTATTGCTATAAGAAGTAATTGTAGTGTTTTTGGATCCATCGGTAAAAAGAAAAGTGTGGCCCTCCAATTTTTTTATTAAAAAGTGAATGATATAGCGATGCGTAAGTGTTAGATTAAAAAAAAACCTAGAAAGGGATGTGTCGATAATGTCATTTTGATGTGTTCATTTTTGGTGATTATTAGTTATGTAAGCTTTCATTATTATTGGTATTTGTAGTGACGTACAATATTTAATTAATATGTAGAGGACTGACAGTATTTTGGGGATTTTCTAGTAATTCGTTACTGTTTCCTTTGATTTTCTCACCAGTAATACAAAGTTGCTCGAATTAAGGGAACCACCCATTCTCGGGGTCAAATTTTATTTATTTTTTTTTATTTAATTCGAATCTACACTAATTCAAGAATGTCCCTACAAAATTTCAAGTGAAAATCTCAAGAACTCTTGAAGATATAGCCGATTTATTGTGTCAGCATCAAGTGACAGCTAAAGGGCTTCTCAAACTTTTTTTTTCCCTTAATACAAAGTTGTGTTTCTGCTGATTGATTCTGACCTCCTCTCTAAATAATAAAGAAAAACAAGTTCTTCCTTACCTCAATATCAGCCTTGGCTTGTTGTAGATTTTCCAAAGCGACTTTAAAACCATAGCTGCTGTTAAATGTTGTATCATTACTGCGACCACTACCGCCGCCACCACACATCGTAATATCTTGAGCCTCAATTTGCCGTAAAAATGAAGAACGCTCCAATTCAGCAAGTGCCGTCTGGCTTGATACACTTGTTTCACTGTTTTGTGAGGAATGTGGTAGGATACTCTCATCCGCTGACGGAAGAAGAATTTCTTTTTCTTTCACATCTTCTTGTTTGTTGTGGCACGGAGGAGGATTATCCTTTTCCAATGCTTCTTGCATTTTCTTATTCAATGATACTCGCCGCAGCACACGTCTATTGTGACGTCTTCTCGTCAACGGATTAAGGCGTTCCAATGGTATCTTCTCAAATTTCGTTGTGACGGGAGTACAGCTTTTATTTGTGGCTTCTTTGGCTTGGGAATTTTCTTTTGCCGCCGGAGTGGCTGGAGTTATGGGCGTTAGTGTTAGACTCATTGAGGAACAATTTAAACTGGTGTCACTATCGATGTAATCTCCATCACCATCATCACCTTCATTTAACATCATGGTTACCTTTTGCCGCCTAACTTTTATGGGACTATCTTCCTCGGTTAAATTGCGAATTTTATCATGCTCCTCCTCCTCATCTCTGAGACTGCCTTTTTGTTTTAATAATTCTCTGGCCTTAAGCCACAATTTCACATCATGTCTGGAGGGAGCTGACATTTGGGGTTCAATGGTCACACACTTTTTCGTGGCCAAATATTCCCGTACCCTTTGAGAGTTACGATACTTGTTTAGCATTTCTGGTCCACATAAACGTATCAATTGTTGACGTCTCCATGTCGTAAGACCTTTAACGTCCGTACCCAAAATACTTTGATATTCCTCCAGATCATTCAGTTTATTACTGTTTATTTGTAATATTGTAAAGCCAATTTCTTTGTGTTTGGTAACATCATCGGGATTGCTATAATACGGTTGCTGGAATTCATATTCGGGCAGTTTGAGTTTTTGACAACCTTTTATTACTTCCTCTCTTGTCGGTGGTAAATCGAGTGGGGTTAATATCAATTTCGATTCGAAAGTTGGTGAAGACGATTGTTCACTGCTTTCATGGGACGATGATATATGAATAGCATTATCCTCCAAGGAGTTACTTGGCGGTTTGTTTTGTGTTAGGGAACATGGACTTGAGTTTTGGGTAAATAAGGATGGACTATTTTCATAAAAACTTAAAATTCCATTTTTTACGCATTTTGTTTCAACGGTTGGATTTGAAATTTCCTTGTTTTTTAATTTGGGTTCCATGGGCGGACTGGGTGTTTCGGCAATTTCATCGTCGGAACTTTGACAGAAAAATTCTATGGAAGGCGACCTTGAGGTATGTGGAATATTTGTTGGAGTCTTTTTTGATTCTTCAGTTTCAATTGGTTTTCCCAAACTTTTACCCAATTCCGATAATTTTAGTAGGGCATTTATCAAATTAGCATTGTTGCAGAATTCCATTGAATCTGTAGAATATTGCTGAGAAGACCTTTGGGAATCCAAAGATAATTGCTTTGAGGAATTTTCGGAATCAGCGCATGTTTGTTTGGATATTGGTCTTGAATATTGTTCAGAATCAGCAGATGTTGGTTTGGAAGGGACGGTGTCACAACCATCCGATATTTGTTTTAAATTTTCATTTTGTTCTGTATCCCTGTTATCTAAAAGTTCCTTATTTTCGCCTTCCATTGCGAAGTTATTCTCAACAAAACTTAGATTGTTGTCATCATCATCGATAATTAGACTTTTATCATCATCCCATTCTTCATGGCACTCAATCATCTGGTCGATCATTGATGTTTCTCGAGAACCCTCATTAATTTTGAACACTTCCTCAGAGTCTTCACTTGTTTCAAATCTTAACTGTTCCATGGTACTTGAAGTATCATTGTGTTCAACATTTTCGGATGTAGCCTCATGTACTTTTGGTTGATTGGTTTGGACTGTCTCCTCCTCCTCCTCGAGTTGCATTCCAATGATAGGTTCGTTGCTAGGTGTTATTTCTTTTGTAGATTTAGTTAATACTTGAGGAATTACATGGGTTTTATTATTGTCCTCGGATACATATTGTTTGGACTGGTTATTTCTTGAACTGACAACATCCTCAAGAAACATTTCCTGTTGCATTTTAATGGTAAGTTCGATTTTCGATTTTCTTTCATTTTTCGAGTTAGAAATTGCCTGCGGTAATCCTGATGCGTTATCTCTTACACTGGGATCCTTCAGCAGGGGGTTTTCTTCACGTGGTTTCCTTTCTTTTCTAGATATTGAGGAATTTGATTCAAGTTCGTCCTTCTGAATCCCCTTTTTTATATTGTCCACCTCAATAACAGGTTCTTTGTTTCCCTCCATTATAGATTTTGAAATTCCTCGAGTAACTCTTGTATGTGTTAGATTTATCAAGTTATTTTTGGATTTATTTGAGCATTCCTCTGGCTGATTTTCTACGGCTGGAATGGTCACTTCCTGTTCCACTTTTCCCATGGGCAAATCATTGATATGGTTTACTTTTATCGACTTTGACGTTCTTTGAGCAGCTCTTCTAGACCTTAAATTTGGCAAGATATTTTCAGATTTAGTGGGACATTCTTCCGGATGGGTTTCATTTGTGGCTTTTAAATTATACAATTCAAGTGGAGATTGTGGATCTTTTTTATGTCGTGAACGATTTATGACATTCGAAGTGATATGTTGCTCCACATTATTATGACATTTATCTGTCTGACTTTCTATTGTACTACCAGCTACAATTGTATCACCTTTATTTGGAAATTTATTTTCCATGATACTTTTAGAGAGTCCCTGAAGTACTCTTTGACGTCTTAAATTTTCCGAAGAAGCTTTATCATCCTTTCCATCGTTTGTTATTGTGTATCCTTTATCCATTCTCATTAGGGACATGTTTTTGATTCTTCCTCTTTTGCATTTAGACTGTCCTTGAGAGACTGATGTAGTTTGATTTGTTTCCATATCATCCATTTCCTTTTGCTCTACTTTTATAGACGTACGTAGGCTCTCAGAGACTGTTTCAACTAGAGGGTTTTTTGAAATATAGCTAGGATGGTCTTCATCACTAATAGTTGTTTTAGTTGTTTGATCTTCAGTCTCCTTAAGGACTTCCAAGTTGTGTTGTGTCTTCAAATTCAGATTTGTAATATTTTGTTTTGCAATGTCATGGATATTCTTATCGCCTCGTTTTTCGCTTTCCAAATTCGTAGAAGGTCTTAGGCATACTCTCTTTAAACGTACACGGCATTTTTTCAACGCAGATGGATAATTTATAACATTATCACTCGCTGCCATAACTATTGTTTCTTTGGCTTCCACATCGAAATTTTCTGTAAGGGCTTTTGTGTTGGAAATGTTCTTGGAATTGACATTCATAAATATTCTCTTCATTTCGCCATCTGTTTCTTTGGGTATATTTTCAAATTTAGATGTATTATCTTCTAAATGATTTGCCCGTTTATTATCCAATTCTAAAGATTTCAAACAATTTCTTTCATCCAATTGTTTTCCGCTTGATATTTTATCAATACCTTCATTATCTTGGCATTTTATTTTACGTCTCTTAGCTGAATGGGACGATGAAAGAAAACTACGTCTTAAACGCTTTAAATTTGGTGTTTTACGAAATTGAAACGAAGGATCTTCTACAGCAACTACCTCGTCAGAGATAATAATTTCCTCATTTTCTTCATCCGTTGCTTTGTGACCAGAGATAATAATTTTCTCATTTTCTTCATCCGTTGCTTTGTGACCAGAATTTGAAGTATTATTTTTAAACAGATTAGATTCAACATTATCTTGAATATTTGAAGAAAATATATTTCTAATGGCATTTTTGTTGTTGTCGTTGGAGTTTAAATCATGATGACTATTTAGATGACTATTTGTTTCACCTTCTGTGTGGATGACATCATCATTGACGACTTTCTTTTGCTCAACATTTTCACTGCCTTCAACACTGTAGACTCTTAATAATTTTTCACTAGTTCTACGGGGTGTTAGATTGCAGGTTACATGGGTTTTATCTAAATTTACAGTCCTTCTCGAACGTCTACGATTTGAACTAGATAGAAAAGAAGAAAATCGATTAGTATAGGGAAAAAAATCTTAGGGGAAAAGTTTGATATTTAAAGTAAAATAATTTATCTCAAAAGGTGGTGAAGAAAGTGAATGGTGAATAGCAGCAATAATCTGTCGGGTATAAATTACTGTTAGATCTTGAAAATATCAAAACCAGATACCAGATTCTAGTTTTTGCAGGTCCTCACACCATGATTGGTCGCCTGATTGTATTGACATCTATTGTATGCAGCCTACAACATTTTCCTGTATTTTCTTTCCGACATCCCCGAGAAATTTCATCCATTCCCAGTAATGTACCATATTTCCCTCACATAGAATAAGGAATATTGATTTCAACTCTCATCATGGATGTATGGTATTCTCAACACCCATATGATTCATGCGGTAATATAGGTACCAAACGAAAGAAATAGATAAAACCGATCTTATTAGATATCCTGGTCACTGTAGAAAAACACAGCGATATAGTGGAGCTCAACTTGTCGCGACTTTCAGCTGTTACTATCCACAACCAGAGTAGTAGAGGCCATAATCATGGAGTACCAAACTAACATTTTACCAGCATACTTAGCTGGCTTGTGACAGAACATATGTCGAAAAAAAATTTCCAGGCGCAAGACCATGTTCCGAAATGTTCTCTTGCGCTTGATATTTCCATTGAATTCATGGCCTTCCCCTTCTGCGTGAACAAGTCGGCTCGCTTTTATATGCATTTTGTGCTGGGGCATCCTAGTCCATTCTCACAACATGACCTGGTCAATGTAGTCGCTGCAGCTCGATGCGTCTGACAATGCCGATGTCCGAGAACAGATGGTACAACTCATGGTTCATTCGACGGCGATATTGACAGTCAATGCAAATCGACCCATAGATCTTTCGGAGAATTTTTCTCTCAAACACTCCAAAAGCTGCCTCATCTGCTTGCGCAAGTACCCATGCTTCAGATTCATACATCAGCACGGGTAGTATCAGCGTCTTGTAGAGTGTAAGTTTGGTTTGGCGAGAGGTGGCCTTGTTCCTATATTGCTTACTCAGGAGGCTGATGTTACAATCATTGGACATGTATTCCTGTAGCTAAATTGTACTAATCAGTGTGTGCATGGTGCAAGGAGTCCTTTCGTCAAGAAGGTGGGTAAGTTGAGCGAAGTAAGGTTCTGCTATTTGTTGTGTTTACAGCTTTTGACGTCTAGTTTCCTTTACAAACCAACATTTTAGAACTATAAATTTCTGGATTTATAAATTTAAATATCTTGAATTTTTGTAAGATTAGGTTCGGTTAGACTTCGTCACACCTCGGGTTAGATTGGACTTCGACTACCCTCGCAAGTTAAGATGTTGTCAAAAGAATCGAATCGAAAGTTACTCAAAATTATTAGCGGAATTAACGAATCAAATCTAGGCAAATGGACCAGTAATTGACAATTAATTATATTTCCATTTTTTTAGATTTACTGACTTACTGCGTATTTTCTTCAAGCACAGGATATTCCGATACATTTTCTTGTTCCGGCATTTCCACAGAAATACTTTTTCGTCTCAATTCTGATAAAGCCAATCGTTTACGCAATGATATACTGAAATTAAAAAAAGTAAATAATATTTATAAACCATATAACAATTTGATAAACTTACATATCCTTAGTTTTGTCTTCCGCAGATGATTTTGAAGGCGTCTCAGAATCGGGATTGGTTATAATTTCTACAAACAAAATATTTTTATAAAAAAAAATAAAATATCAAATCCTCTCAACTACATACGTTTCCCCGTCGAAAGATTGGTAATAATCAATGGCAATGCTTTATATTTGTGACCACTTTTGGGAGTTCTTGGTGAACGGTGAGAAGACGGTGATGCACCCAGTGTATGTCGTCTATTCGGTGTAGTTGGTGGTGTACGTGGTGGCGTTTTTGTTGTATTTGGAATGGTTTTTTTATTTTTATTCGGTGTCTTTTGTATATCATCTGAACCATCGTGCTGTGGTAAAGATGTTTGTATGGGCTCTGTTTCTGTGGCCTTTGTTTGTGTTAGCTTCAAAAGAAGTTCATCTAAATCATCCAGGGCCATAGAAAAATCATTAAGATTATCATCGGTGTCATCGGTTTTATTTAAATCATCATCAGCATCGTCCTCACTGTGGCAGTGAGATTTTTCTAATGCTGCTACAGCGGTTTCCTTGTCCAATAGTTCGGGAGATAAGGCGACTATGAGGATATATAAAATGAAGGCAGTAATTGTTAGTAAATATATGAATAATACTTTTAGTATTTCATGCCAATTTTTTAATATTCCATTTTCAAAGAATCAGCTTTTTTGTTTTTTGCTTCAAAATGTCAGCATCATTTAAAGGTAGATGCAGTTAAAATTTTGAAAAATTATACTTAAGGGGCATAGTCCCCATTTTGTTGGCTTCTGGTTTTACTTTGACACGAAGACCGTGAAATGAGTGGCTTAATCACAAATCGATAGAGAACATAAAATCAATGATAGTAGACACAGCATCCACCAAAATAAATTTTGGAGGTCAATATCTTTATTTTCTATTAGGATTCATAATCATTTATTTTCATAGACAACTTTCAACATACTTACAATCTTTTTGGTTTTGTGATAAAGGTGCCAAACTGCTATCCAAATCAATTTTCTCAATGTTATTGTCATCTTCCAGTTGTTGCAATATATCCAACAACTCCATGTCTTCTTCACGTACTAAAAAATCGAAAAAAAAATATAAAATTTTTTTATTTTATTTTCCACACAATCCCCTTGTTCATGCTTTGCTTACATGTTGCATTATGTGGCACATGTTGTTGCTGTGATTGTGTTAGACTCAATATCAAATCTTCATCAACTATGGTATCTTCTAGGAAAACACTTTCATCTTCTGTCATCTCCTTTTCATCATTTACGTTTTTTGTTAAATCCAAGAAATCTTTGCTCAAAGACGAAGAAACACTTTGTTGAAAAACATTATTATTGGATAGATGATTTTCGACAACTGAAGCATTTATTAAATTTTCACTTTCCTGCGAACATTCTTCAGGATAAACAGCATTTTGTAACATTTTCGATAAATTGAAGGTTCGTTTTTGTTGGTGTCGTGTTGCTCCAAGACTTGCGTTCAATGTTGTATTTGACATATTTGCTTGTAATGTACAATTTATGGTATGATCTGATGATTGTGTAGTTTCCATTATGGAATTTTCCATGGTTATAAGTTTACTAACTAAGGCAGTGCGATAAAATATTTCACTTTCTGTTGGATAGGCAATTGGACGTTCTTGTGTTGGTGGTACTTCGAGGGTAGGTATCTGAAGAAAAACAAAAAACCAACATGCAATTTGAACAAAGAAAATAAAATTTAAAATTTTCTACAACTTACCCCTTTCAATTTCTCCTCATCATCTTTAAAGCTCTCGTACATTTTCTCCCTCCTCAGCTTTTCATCATTCCATATCGATTCAATACCCGGATTTGAATGTGTGGAATTTTTACTTTTCGTAACAAGTTGAAAACGATTTAATATGAAATTTGAACCAATATCACATTCAACACTACAACAAGACATCTTTTTGGCCATATCACAATCCAAGAGTTGAGCCTCAGTAATGTTTTTTATCGGCACAATATGGGTATCATCTGGACGACGAAATTTGACAATTTCCAGCGGTACATGTATCATGCTCATCCCGTATAAATTATAATCAATCATAAATTGTAAAATATACGGCACATGAGCTTCGTGTGGATGGAAATTTTTATTCATAATAGCACCATTTTGTAAAAGATTTGCGGCTCGACGCACAAAACGTGGATTGAACATGTGTATTTTTAGATATTGATGTTCGGAACGATGATAGCCATAAAAGGGTCTGCAAAATGAAGGTGGATTTTATAATTATCTTTAAATTGGTGTACTATTTCTTTACTTACATGCCCTTAACCAGTTGCACCTTGAATACATGTTGAACATTTGAACTTCCCTGACTCAGTGATATGTTAATAGCTTTATCTAAATTCATGGCTATTTGATAAATAGCCTTATTTACCGATTCGAAATCTTTCTGATCGTAGGGAACATAGAAGTAAGGAAATACGCCATGAACATGCATACACGTCTTCTGTCCTTGGGCATTGGAGCCAAATATGCGAATAATGGGAACCTGTTTGGGGAGAAAAATAACAAAATTAATACACTAATAATATGAATTATTTATTAATATATTGTATGCATCTGATCTGTTCCCGAACCTGCAGGAACACATTCTAAGTCCATTTATGGCATGTCAGTCCGTCCGCCTGTCTGTCGATGTTAAATTGTTAACAAAGTATACGTCACATTTATAATCCGAATTGGATGAAATTTGGCACAGTTCATTAATATAGCCCAAGGACGAACCCTATTGAAAATCGGTTCAGATTTAGATATAGTTCCCATGTATATTTTCGTCCGATTTAATGTAAATGGTGTATCAAAGTCTCTATATATCTTTCGATCTTCACAAAATTTTTTACAGCGTACTGAATTAAGTCTACAATGATGTGTGTAAAGTTTCGTGAAAATCGGTTCAGATTTAGATATAGCTCCCATATATATTTTCGTGCTATTTAATGTAAATGGTGTATCAAAGTCCCTACATATCTTTCGATTTGCACGAAATTTGGCACAGCTTACTGAATTAAGTCTACAATGATGTGTGTTAAGTTTCGTGAAAATCGTATCAGATTTAGATGTAGCTCTCATATATATTTTAGTCCGATTTAAGGTAAGTGGTGGACCAAAATCCCTGTATTTCTTTCGAACTGAATTAGGTCTAGAATGATCTGTGTTAAGTTTCGTGAAAATCGGTTTAGATTTACATACAGCTCCCATATACATTTCCTTCCGATTTTATGTAAATTGAGCATCAAAGACCTTAATTTTGTCCCATTGATACACAATTTTGTACAATGTATTGAAGTTAATATAAATTAATCTCTTGCCAAGTGTCATTGAAATTTGTTCAGACTTAGATATAGCTCTTATTGGGATTAAATTTTGAACAGTGCGGCATACCGAATAGCGTGTATCGTTTGCCGTAAATCGATTAGTCCCTTGTACGCAAACGTCTTTAAAGTATATTGTACTCCCTTATATAAATTATATGAACTTTTCTATAAATAGGATTCACTTCCAATACACCAACCTTTTTAATTTCTTTGCCGCGAAATTCCGAATAAACAGGATCTAAGCCCGGCACCGGTTTCTCCATGTAAAAATCGGCGATAACCAGCCGTAAAGAAAATATTCCATCATTTGCCGCCATATTTATTATCAGTTGTCATTGACAAAGCAAATTAAATAGCATTTTTTTCAAAATTTTATTTAAAAAAGTAAACTTGTGAAATTCCCATGGACTAGGAATCAAAACAAAAACAACCGAATATATGATAGGGTACTAAAGACGGAAAATGTCAGATGACATGGGCTTTAGAAATCGTTTTTTACTAAATAAACAGCTGTTCTCCTATAAATGATTCGATAACACCAAATGTTATCGGTATAAAGAGGTTCACACTATATGCGACTTCATTGCAGAAATTTATGCAAAAAATTGTACTTACGGGAATAGATAATATTTAAATTCTTGCACAAAGATAAAATATTTCAATTTTTCCTCCAAATTTTTTTTTTCTGATAAAACAGAAAACCCTTTAAACGATATGTATATAACTTTTGACGTGTTAACCCCCTCTATGGCAATAGTTCCGTTCCAGAACCTAAAATAATCTACTAATTTTACAATTTTGCAACTTTTTACTCGAAAACCTTTCCTGAACCCACAAAACTGGTAAAACATTAATTCAAATTTAAGAGAGCCCAAAACAAAAGGGCGTTCTCTTTGTAAACTCTTTACTCGAGAAATTTGGCCGATTAAAAATGGCCAGCAGGCATATTGAGCAAATTGAATACGGGAGCACTTTTAATAAAGAACAATTTCAAATTGTATGCGTTCCCAATTTTCCTATTGGATGATTTTTAAAAGCATAATTTTTCAAATTCATATTGACACTAGTCTTTCGTTGGAATCAAATCAACTGGGATTTGCTGTTACCTTTTTTAATTGGTATATGATATATATATATCATTGTACAATTATGCAAGGTAGGGTATATTTTGTCAACAAAGAAAAAAACTCCTCTACATTGTGGGCTATAATATCAGAATAAATAAAAACAATTTTTCCTCTATGATATCGGAAGATCACCAAAGAATAAGAAGCTATTACTAGATCTTGACCTAGGCCTAGGTTCGTTGTGTCAGAACTCCTCAAAGTTCCGAAAAAGATGACAGATAGGTGGTTTGATTGAGCAATCGATTGCTAGATCTGTAGATTGAGATCCTCGTCTAGCTAATTCGTCTGCTTTTTCATTACCCATGATGTCACGGTCTCCTGGTACCCAACACAGCCGATAGCTGTAAGTGAGTGTTTCCAAAAAAGCTCTATACTCAAGGACGAACTCATATTAATAATATGAGTTCGTCCTTGAGTGGCTTTAAGAGCCGCCTGACTATTCACAAAGATAGTCACCGGTTCAACGATCTCTGCATCCAGACTTTGCTAGGTTCAAGTCGTCTCTACTAGGGATAACGACACCTAGTCCGTTCAGGATACATCGATTTTCGATTATCGATTTTGTTCATGCAGCCTTAGGGCACTACGCGCTGCCTGACGCTTAATGCTGTGGCACAGAGTCCTTAAGTTCAGCATTGCGTTCAAAGCTGCTTGTGGGGTGCTTCTCGAGGACTCAGTTATTAGAATCGAGGCGGCTCTTTGTACCTTGTCGAGTTTACTGGATGTCGATTTGTGGCGCAAGTAATGCCACAAAACAAGAGAACCATAGGAAAGGATGGACCTTACTACCGTGTTATATAACCAGTGTTGCCAAACGAACGAAACGAACCAGCTGTACCAAACGAAACCAGTGTATATTCGATGGTTTTAGCCCCCAATGGAGTTCTTGCATGCATAGTGTCATCTGCTCTCTCTCTCTTCGCCCGTTCCTATTCCATCGTAATGTACAATCCAGGATTGTGCCATTTTGCTTCGGACGACGGATAAAGCTGCACTCCATCCAGTGTCGGTGGAGCAAAGACGCCGAGCTTACGTTTCCTAGTGAACATTACCAGATCTATCTTTGTTGGATTTACTCCAAGGCCGTTAGCCTTGGCCAGCCTGACAGCATCGATAAGGCTCGTTGCATAATCTCCGAGATTGTTAACGGAAAATTTCCGGAAATCAATATCACCTCGTCGTCCGCATAGCTTAAGACTTTGATACATTTCCCGTCAAGTTCCATCAGAATATTGTTGATTACCAATAGCCATAGCCAACGGTGAGAGCACCCAGCCCTAAGGAGTACCTCTTGTTACGTTTTCCTGATTTTCGTATCCCCTACATTTGAATTTATAATTCTGCTATTTAGCATTTTATCTATGCAACAAGTAAGGGTTTCAGGAATACTAACTTTTTTAAGTGAGTGGTTTGCGGACTCAACAGACTTGCCTTTTATATATGCGTGCTGCGAATTGCTAAGAGAGGTAGTCGATCAATCTTTCGAGAGTCTTGAGTAGAAAGGATGATAGGCTAATGGGTCTATAGTCCTTTGGTGCAGAGTGACTTGGTTTACCCGTTTTGGGAATGTAAGTAACCTTTACCTCGTTCCATAGACCCGGAACGCACGAGAGAGTTAAGCACTCCATATATTTCTTCTCAAGGATCAGATATATACATGGCGGGATATATACTTTGTAGCTATTCTGAAATAAAGTATCATTCTAGTCTATAAATGTGTTAAAGCTGTCCATACAAAATTTAAAACATTATAAATATTTTCCGGGTTAACCAACTCTATGAGGATTTATTTGACATGTATGGAATTGACAATAGAAACTCACTGGGTAACGAAATCCAGTACAATGTTAATGAACTATCACCTGACTCTGAGATCTCGCAGACTGGGGACATTGTGGCGCCCAACGTTTCAGAGCATCACAGGCCACCAATCATGGGAATTTATTGTGGCGCCCAACGTGTTTTTTCCTTTGATCTCAGATTTGCTTCAGATCACAAAAATTCTTTGCTCCTACAACAAATTGTCAAAAGTAAAGAAAAAAAATTCTCAAAGAATAAAAACATTTGTTGTCACATTAAAGTTTTTTTTAGATATAAATCATCTCAAATTCATCACTTTCAAATATCTCATTTCCGTATTTTTAAAGGGTGAAAAATAGATTTGTAGAACAAACTATAAATAAAATAGGTATAGCCCACGCCCCTATTTTATGTATTTTAATGGTCCTTGCTCCGACGGAAGGCAAAGATGAGCAGACCAAGGACATATTTTACGAGCGCCTAGAAACAGCATATGACCGCTGCCCTGGCCATGACATTAAAATTCTGCTAGGAGATTTTAATGCAAAAATCGGAAGGGAAAATATTTCAAGTCCCACCGTCGTAAAATTCAGCCTCCATGAAGAAAACTCCGACAACGGCACGAGGTTGATTGATTCGCGGCAGCAAAAAAATGGTAGTTAGCAGCACTAGATTCAAGCATCTCGATATATACAAGGCCACCTGGATTTCTCCTGATCAAGTAACGTGAAATCAAATTGATCCTGTTGTGATAGACGGAAGGCATTTGTCTAGTGTTTTAGACGTTCGATCGACACGAGGAGCGAATATCGATTTGGACCCTTACCTTGTGGCAGCAAACAAAACAAATAACAGAATCATACTCCTCTCAACTTACCCACTTGCTTGACGAAAGCACTCCTTGTCCCGATAATAATATAGAAGCACAATGGCAAAGAATTGCCCACTCCCTACACACAGCAGAAGAAACCCGTGGTACGATCAGAAGTGTCGTAATGCTACTGAGGCGAAAAACGCAGCGTATAGGGTAACACTGCAGACAGTAGCAACACGTAATGCGATGGAAAATTATCGGGAGAAACGGAGAGAGGAGAAACGTATTTTCAGAAAAAAGAAGAAAGAACAAGAAAAACGTGAGCGTGAACAAATCGAGATGTACAGGAGTCAGAATCAAGTTCGGAAATTTTACCAACGAGTAAAACACCTAACCGAAGACTTTGGCGCAGGCACATCTTCCTGTAGAGATGAAAATGGAAACCTGGTGACAGATACAGATAGCGTGATAAGGATCTGGAAGGAGCATTATGAAAAGCTGCTGGTAGCAAATGGTGATGCTTTAGAGTATATACCACCTAGCCAAGATGAGGTCAGAATAGCAATCAATGGGCTGAAGAATAATAAAGCAGCAGGCGCCGTTCAAGACCGGTGATAAGATGCTGGTCAGGAACATGCAACAGCTCATTTGCACAATTTGTACAATCACTAGAGGAATGCATGCCCAGCATCCCGTGTCCCGTGCACAAAAAAGGACACAAGACTCAGACACAAAAAGGACTCATTCGACAGAGGTGTTTAATGTCTGCGTTTGACATTCCTGCAAAATTAGTACGATTATGCAGGATAACTTTAACTGGTACAAAGTCAGCAGTTAAAGTAGAACACGACCTATCGGAGCCCTTGAATACCGAACGAGGATTCAGACAAGGTGACAGTTTGTCGTGTGACCTGTTAAAATCCTGCGAGATGCAAATGTGAACAGAATTGGCACTCTGTATACAAAGCAGCATATGTTACTCGCATACGCCGTCGACATCGACATAATGGGTCGAACATTGCGAGCGGTAACAGTCACCTTTGAACGAATTGAGAAGGAGTCTGCCAAAGTGGGACTAGCAGTAAATGGCGAAAATACCAAGCAGATGGTATCAACGTGCACGACGTCCAGTAGACTCGGACCAACTGTCGAACTTGAAAACTGCAGCTTCGAGGTAATAAACGATTTTATATACCACGGTACCGCCATAAACAAATCTTGAAATATTCTTAAAAAAATGATGCTGTCATTAAGTTTTCTTAATTTTTTGTTGTTGTATTTATTTTTAGATTTTCTCCTTTTATTGTTGTTTATTTTCATTATAACATGTTCATAGATTTCAAATGTTAATCTGAGTATGCAATTTTTTGTGAATGCAATATTGTTGTTGTCATTTGTTTTTTATGAATTTCAATTTAAATATTTCTTTGTTTGTGTTGGTTGAATTTGTTTGTTGTATTATTAATATTATTAAAATGCTTATTTTAATTTATTATTTTAAATTGTATTATAATATAAACATTGTTGCTGTTAGAAAGTTTAAAAAAAAATTATAATAGTAAATCGCTCGCTAAATTAAGATACAAGTTATTTGTGTTTTTTTTTTTTTTTTTGTAAAGAAGGCTTTTTAGGTGGATTTGAAAAAAACGTGTTTCAAATATCCATTTACCATATATATAACTAATAATGAAATAATGCTTGTTAGATTTCATATCAGTACAAAATTATGTCGAGAAAGAAATGAATGTCAATGAAAATATTCGCTAGACAATTTAGTTTTTTTAATTACAATGTTTACTATATATTTTTTTAATTTGGTTACAATTTCCTCCATTGTTTGCGTTTTTTGCAAAGTTTTTATTATTTTATTTTGTTTTATTAATTAAGAAAAACTTTTTCTGGTATTTAACTTACTTGTTTCAGTTTGAATAATAAGATTGTTTTTTATTTTGAATTTTGTTTAGAGAGTGCTTTTTTTTTTGTTTTTATAAGTTTTTTATGCTTAGAAAAATTATTTTGTTTTAAGAATTACATACTATCAATTAATAATCATTAATTTATTTTATTATTTAATAAATTTTACAAAGTGCACATTAGTTATGATTTTTTTTTGTAATGTGAAAGTTTTTTTTTATTTTTTTACTAAGTTTTATGATTATTTTTTATTAAATACAATAAATAAGGATTGCTGATCATAAACCCAAGTTAATTTGGCAAAAATGACAGCAATTTTCCACGTAATAACTTGGAGTAGTGTTAAAAAAATGTACCACTTTTTACCTCTTTTGATATTTATGTATGTAATTTTGGTCTGTTCCAGAACCTGTAAAAATAAAAAAATCCTCTATGATATCAGAAAAATAGTAAAAATTAGAAGATTCTTATATTACGGGTGCGGACCCTTCGTATTATTCGTTAAATATATTTTCACAAACTAAGACCAATTGTCGTAGAAAATACCCACCTTGTGTTAAACATTCTTATTACCAAATACAGCATGTACTAATTCTGTATGCTTTCTAATCGAATATACAGAAGATTATTAAGAAAATACTCCATAATTGTTATATGGAATTCTGTCCACTGCCCTTTTGACAAAACAATCTCGGGAACTTGATAATAGGTTCGTTCGTTCGTTTATTCAATAATTTGTACAAATTATTACAAAATGTTTGCCCTTATACCCAAAAGATCAGTAGAAGAGAGTGAATTGAGAGAGAGAGAGCAGATTAGACAGTTGTGTTACTGAGTACAAGATCTGTCAAGGTATATTTAATAAGGTAGCCGCATCGGCCCAGCTGTTGGTGCAAATAAATATCAAAAATGTTGTTGTATGTTGAACCAAGAAAATAAAAAAAAAAAACAATACTCTACAAGAATTTGTGTAAAAAAATCTTGTCAATCTGTTTGTTTTGACAAAATATTTTTGAGATATCAAAATACAACAGCCGATGTTTGTTGTAGAAATTCGCCGATTCGGCTACCTTGAGATCTGTTAATAAGGTCACACAGGTAGCAATCGAAATCGGAAAACAGCTGTTATTTCTCAAGTCTAAATTTGGACTTTTTGTTTACGTTTCGACCTTATGTATGGGCCTTGACTGAGTATTTGCATTTTTTCCTTTATTCATTCCACTTTGGTTTAAATCTCTTCCCATGTTTAGTTAATTTTTCTTATTGCTAGAACAATAGTTCTGCGCCACGTATTTCTAGGACAGCCAATCTTCTGGAGCCTTAAAGATTCTAATCAAGTGCGGCTTTGGCTATGCTTTCGGGATAGTTCGTTCGTTTATTCCACAGTTCCATATTTCATATTTTGGTCGGCTATAAATACGCCAATGATACGCAGACAAGGAAAATTTACTCAGTAAGAATTTTCTTGTACCAACAGCTGATATTTAATCAACTGTTTTGTTATGTTTTGTAAACAAACAACAAAAAATGTTCTTTTTTTCCTATTTAAGTTATTGGTCCGCCTCCCGATTATCGAGTATAATAGCGCCACCACAGATTATGCAGACTTTGTCTACGAGCCTTCAAAATACATTCAATTTTAACACTGCTTTCCTTGGTTAATTGACCAAATCGTTAGGATAATTCCAATGATAATGAAATCCTCAACCGTTTGGATTCCATTGAACGACTCGGACTTTATAGGTTATCCGTATTCGAAAAAACACGTGTTAGCTAAGCGAACGCTTAACAAAAGCCATTTTGTAAAAATCTATTTTTAAGCCCGTGGGCGTATAATGCTTTTTTAAACTTTCTAGATCACGTCCTTCTTGTGAGCCGTCCGAAGACGAACTGACAAAAAAAAATGTTCTAAAGCTGTGTCTAGTTACTTTTCCAGTAACATTTACTCAGTAAGTTCTATTTTAGAGTAAGCCGTTTTCTTCTTTTTTCCAATAATACCGACGAAAGTAAACTAACAACATTCAGTACGATTCAGCAAATAATCTGCAAATTCTTGAATATTCTTCCATTTTCTACATTTTTTATACAATACAGCTTAAAATTGCACTTTGGAAATTTAAATATTTGGATATATTGCACAAAATTGTTGTCGATTGGTCATAATATAGCTGATCAAAAAATTCAGAGTTTGCAAAATCTTACTGCATAAAATTCTTTCAGTAAACTCCAGTAAGTTTGTTGTTGTTGAACTGTCAAACTTACTCTCTCACTTGACTCTCTTTTACTGGATTTTTGTGTAAACAGACAACATTTAGTAACAGAGCTAATAAGGTCACCCAGCCAGCGAAAGTCAGCTGATTTTTCTCAAGTCTGATGTCAAAAATGTGGCTTTTGTTTGACGACCTTTACTGGAGCAAAGCCTATAAACTCCAGTAAATTTTGTGGTTGTTGAACTGTCAAACTTGCACTCCCACTTTACTCTATTTTTTGGGTAAACATACAACATTTTGTAATAACTATTATCAAATATCCAGTAAACAGACACTACTAATATTTTTACTGGATGTTTTACAAATTTCTCTCTTTTGAGAACGAAGGGTTCATTTTTACTCTCTGCAAATTCTTACTGATTAATTGTACTCCCGATAGAATTGTACTCCCTTCATGGCAAGGAACGATTTTGTTCAAAATAATACATGTTCGAACTGTTTCTAAAAGCTCTATTCATGCTATTTTAAATCTCCAACCACTCGATTTTCTGGTTAAATTCCAGCTAAATTCCTGTAACATGTGACCTGAGGCTCCGGGAAACGGATGCCTTTAAGTCACTGAACTTTGGCCTATCCTAAGCACAACGTCAGTTTGTGGCCTTCTAGAGAGCCGTGCTCACATCAGTGACTATACTCCCTCTCATAACGACTTCAACGACATTAGAGTTTCCTAGTAGGAACTCCTGGGCAAGTGACTCCTTACCTCTGGCCGGTCGACTGGTCGAAGATGGAGAGGAAAGTACTGGTGCAGGTGTTTACTGCAAAGAACTAGCCATCTACAACTCATATAAACTTAACGATCTTTGTAGAGTTTTTCAGGCAAAAATCCTGGCAAACACAAAAGCGGCTGAGATAGTCAAAACACTTGCTGTCGATAACATAGGACCGTGACTATATATGTCGTCTATGTGAGGATGAGGAAGAGCTGGAAACAATTGAACATATACTCTGTAGGTGTCGATCGCTAAGTGGCAGAAGACACATACAATTCGGCAAATATGAAATTTATGATCTAGCAGTCTTCTCCGGAATAGACCCCAAGCAGATCCTAAGCTTTTTTAAGACTTTGACATGGCATGGCAAATGTCGGCATCCAAATACGTTTTTGTCATTAAATTTACCATTGGAACAATTTATGGAATCGTTCCTGAAGTTTCGAGGGGATTTGTTGATTTTATTTTTGGAAATAGAAATAAAAAACAGGCAGACATAGCTGAACATTATTCCGACTAATCAGCATCCTTCGAGCTTCTCATAAAACATCTATATCGCCTTGCGCAAGTATCATAATGAAGGGGCTGAGCCGAGGACAAAAAAATGATTGTGGCGCCCGATGATACCTACCCAGCGCCATCAACTAAGGGATATGCATAACATGAGAAGTAGGTAGAATGATTTTAGTCTTCTGTGGATAGAAAAACAATTCAAAACTTTATGAGGTTCTGACTTGAAAAAGGAGTGATCTTAAATCATTTTGAATTCCATTTCATTTTCCATTCTGTGGGAAATTCGTGGAATTTTCAAACATTTGATTTGTATATATTAAAAGTAGGCATTTTTTTTAGAAGGGAGTGGCTTTTATTTTAATAATTCCATAATGTTTATTATTATTATTTGTGTTTTCTTTCTTAATTAAAAATTAGTAAATTTAATGTTTTCAAATGAGTTGATGTGGTGATGCTTTGTAGTAAAATGTTGCATGTATTTTGGTTTTGTTGTTGTTGTTATTATAATGCATAAGTTCGTTTATTGCTGATAGTTGTTGTTGTTTTAGTTTAAAATGTTAAATTTGTAGTTTTTTAGAGATGTTTTTTGTTTTCAATTTTTTTTGGTAATACTCTCCTTATGGAAGTTAATGTTGGTAGTTGTATTGTTTTAAATAAAGTAAATTACTGCACATTATATTGTTGTTGTTGTTGTTATTTGTTATTATTACTTTAAACTGTTTTCTTTTTTCAATTTTTTTAATTAAGAATTTTTTGGTATTTGTTGTGTTTTTTTTAATTATTAAACATTTGTTTTATTTATTTTATGCTTAGGAAAACATTATAAAGACTTTAACAAACTTAACATTAAAAAAATAGAGCAAAAAATATATAAACAGTTCTAAATAAATTAAATTTTACAAAATATTGTTGGATAAAGAAAGTGGGATGGACACAAGGAAGGGTGTAGGAGGAAGAGTGAGGTACAATAATTCGAATTTTTTGCTTAAATTCAAAGGAAAAAAACTAAAATTTGATTAATTTTTTAAGTGTAGCAGAAGACGACAGAGTTTTAGTGAAATTTGACATTGGAGATTTTTTTATATAAACATATGTATGTATGTAAAAAAATGAAAATTGTTTTTTTTTTTTGTTTTGTGTTATAATTGTTGCTAAAAATTTGAATTTGATTTAAGTTGTTGATGTTTTTTATTTTATTATTATTATAAATATAAATTTGTTAAGAATTGTGATAAATTTATTTTTTTAGTTTAAACTTTATCTCTTAGCAAAAAATACAATTAAAAATATATGTATGTATATATGTAAATATTAGTTAAGTATATAATTTTCTTTATGGCCAAAAAGTGGGGAAAGCGAGAAATTTTCCTTTAGTTTTCGACCATGATGATGTTGTGATGTGATTGATTGATCAATAATGGAGATTGGTGTTAAGAAAGTGATATAATAATGAGAGGAAGAGGGATAGTGAGAGCAGAGAAAATAGTAAAGGATTGAATAGTAATTCGGTGATGTACATTGTTGTTGTTTGTTGGTTGTTAAAGGGACATTTGAGACGGAGAAAAAGTAGGAGCTGGGGGGAGTGAGGTGGCTGTTTTTGTTTTTTGTGGTATTATCGTAAAAAGGGATTCTGAAGATTTGTTTTATTTGTGATTTTCATTCTTTCCATTCTTTTTTTCTTTGTTTGCTGTTGTTGTTGGGTTTTTTTAAGTAAATATTATTTTTGTTTGTTTGTTATATATAAAAGCGACGTTTGTTTGTTTTTACAAAGAATTTAAACGTCAACAACCATTTTTTTGTGTATATCTGTATTGCCGACCACCGAACAGAATTCATCGAATGAAATTTTACCATCTTCATCCTTATCGGCAAAACAAATTGTCTTATCCACAATTTGTTGTAATTGCGTATCCTTGAGATTATTGCCTACCATCATTTTTAAGACCTGTAAAAATATATTTTTTGTTTTATTTTTGTCATTTTAGAACAAAAAAACTGTAAAATTCCATTCTCACCTGAAACAGTTCTCCGTTCGATATGTAACCATCATTGTCCATATCATATATACGAAATGCAAAGCGTAATTTTGATAGCTTATCGCCTTTAACGCTAAATTGTGATACACCTTGTATGAATTCCTTAAAATCTACTTCACCGTTGCCGTCCGCATCGAAAATATCGATGACACGCTGTACCAAGGGATTCTGTTGCAATTCTGGCAATGACATAAATTCATCCACGCTCAAGGCACCGGAATTATCCAAATCAAGTTTTCGGAAACGTTTACCCAAACGACGAATCTCATCGGCATCGACTAAGAGAATAATAAGAAGAAAAATAATGTATTTAAATAATGTATTTTTCGAATGTGGATTTTTGTTATAAGCTTGTAATTCGAGGACAATCAGAGAGGAATAATTGTAAAAACTTAAACAACCCATTTATTTAGAGGTTCCATCGATAATGCCATCGGTAAACTAATAATAGATACATCAACTAAAGTTTTCAAGTAATCAAAGAAGAAAGAATAAGCTGAAAGCTAAAAAACTTAACCGTAAACACAATATAGAATTGTTGTTTAAATAAATAAAACATTATACAGACCGCCAGCGTCTAATATTTAAATGGATGTTTTATTTTTACCAACCATATTCATTTTTATTCTAAAAATACTCTGTATATTTAGAACACCTACAAGTCCATACACCCATACCCATAAAGGGTATCCATCTAATCTGCCGGATTTGACTTAATAGACATTAAATTTTTGGTTAAACCGTCATGATCAACACATGAACACGAAAAGCCAAAGTCATTATTAACAAGTGAAAAAGCGGTAAGTTCGGCCGGGCCGAACTTTGGATACCCTCCACCATAGATATATTGACAGGTACTAGAAATGAAAATATAGGGAACATACCAAAAAGTGGACCTATACCGACATTTCTAAAAACGGATTATGTAAACCATAATTAAAAATTTTAGAAAATTTTAAAGGATAATTATACTCTCAGCCTTATGGCTAATGAGGGTGTATAGACTTTAACACGGTGAAAATGTGTCTCATCGAAATATTGGTTCTAGACCCCATGTTTCTTTGGACCAAATCCGTTTCAGAAAATTTAGATTTCATCCAAACTTTGCCCATCTTATTATTTCTTCCAAGCTTAGTTCAAATTCTCGAACTTCCAATCAGGGGCTAGGTCTAAATGCGGCTATAGTTAATTATCGAACCTTACGTTCTAATTGTTTATCTCTCTATCCTCCGCAGGTGAAATGATTACAAAAGAGACTTAGAACCAAACTCAAAACGCGGAACAAATCAGATAACTATTTTAATATAAAAAAAGGGGGTTATATGGGGACTACCCCAAAAAGGGGGTGAATATTAAAAATTTTTGGTAGAGAGATTTGTTACCATATACGACTACAAATTACCAAATTGCAGCAAATTCGGTTGAAAAATGCGCTCAAGAACCCCCAAATACCGAAAATTGGGGGTACCCTTATATGGGGGCTATCCGAAAAAATGGACCAATATTCATAATTTTTGGTGGAGAGATTTGGAACCTATTAGGAACCCAATGTACCAAATTTCAGCGTATTCGGTTGAAAAACGCGCTCAAGAACCCCAAAATTCCGAAAATTGGGGGGTACCCTTATATGGGGGATATCCGAAAAAATTCACATATGTTTATAATTTTTTGTGGAGAGATTTGGTACATATTAAGAACTCGAAATACTAAATTATAGCCAATTCGGTGGAAAAATACAATCAAAACCCCCAAAATACTGAAAATTAGGAGGTACCGTTATATGGGGGCTACCAGAAAAAGTGGACCTATATTTATAATTTTTTGTGGGGACATTAAGTACCCAATAAGAACCCAATGTACCAAATTTCAGCGTATTCGGTTGAAAAACGCGCCCAAGAACCTCAAAATACCGAAAATTGGGGGGTACTGTTATATGGGAGCTATGTCTAAACGTGGACCGATATATCCTATCTTCGAACTTGACCTGCCTGCAGACAAAAGACAACCCTATGCAAAATTTCAGCATCCTATCTCAATTCCTTCAGAAGATAGCGTGATTACAACAGACGGACGGACGGACGGACGGACAGACGGACGGACGGACATGGCTAGATCGTCTTAGAATTTTACCCTGATCAAGAATATATATACTTTATAGGGTCGGAAATGAATATTTCGATGAGTTACAAACGGAATGACAAAATTAATATACCCTCCATACTATGGTGGAGGGAATAAAAACCATGGTATTCTGGCAAGTTATTTAGCTCATCAGCATTAAGGTCTCAACGATACGACTTATATCTGCAAGACAATCACATGCTCCGAAAAAATAGTGTTCCCAATTGCAGACACTCTAGTTGGACAACTTTAACCGGACTTTTTTTAATTATTTTTTTTTTTATTCAAAAGGATTCCAATGTGTCGAATTATAGAAATTTAGAAAATTCGGTAAAATATTATTGAAACCCCAAGAAAGCCAAACTTTTAGGTGGGCTAATACGAGAGCAATTCGGAACGCTCTTAGCCTAGCACAAAAAGCGCGATATAAACAGAAAAAAGTTAAATGTTTTGGAAACTTTCATCTCTGTTATGAACACATGTTGAAGATTGTTTCGATCTGGCAACTCCTTCATATAGAAACAGGAGTTCAAAAAAGACACATCCGCAATTTTTATAACCTTCACCACACTTTGGTACAGGGTATTATGTTTGTAACAGGCAAAAATAAACGAGATAGGCACATTGTTCCTTTTGAGAATATGCATAGAATCACTTTCTAAGTCGATTTATGCATGTCCGTCTGTTCATGTTAATTTGTAAACAAAGTACAGGTCGCATTTATGATCCGAATTGGATGAAATTTGGCATAGGTCACTTATTTGGCCCAAGAACGCACCCAATTGAAATTGGGGAAAATCGGTTCACATTTTGTTATTTGATTTGCACGAAATTTGGTATAGTGTACGGAATTAGGTGTAGAATGGTGTGTGTTAAATTTCCTGAAAATAGGTTCAGATTTAGATATAGCTCCCATATATATTTTCCTCCAACCTATTGTAAATTGTGTACCAATTGAATATATATCTTTCGATTTGCCCGGAATTTGGACTAGTGTACTGAATTAAGTCTAGAATGATGTGTGTTAAGTTTCCTGAAAATCGATTCAGATTTAGATAATGCTCCCGTATATATTTTTGTTCCGATTTAATGTAAATGGTGCACCAGTCGTATATATATATATATATATATATTTCGATTTGCATGGAATTTGGCATAGCGTAATGAATTAGGTCTAGAATGATGTGTGTTAAGTTTCCTGAAAATCGGTCCAGATTTAGGTATAGCTCCCATATTTAATGTAAGTGGTGCACCAAAGTCCAAATATATCTTTTGATTTGCTCGAAATTTGGCATAGTGTACTGAATTAAGTTAAAGCTCCCATATATATTTTCGTCCGATTAAATGTAAATGGCGTACCAAAGTCCCTATATATCTTTCGATTTGCACAAAACGTACTGAATTAAGTCTAGAATGATGTGTGCTATGTCTTGTGAAAATCGGTTCAGATTTAGATATAGCTCCCATATACAGTTTCGTCCGATTTTATATAAATGGTGCACCAAAGACCCAAAGTTAGGCCGATTGACACAAAATTTTGCACAACGTACAAAATTACATTTTTTGAAACTGAGAATGAAAAAATAAAATTAAAAGAAAAAAAATTAAAAAAGTTGCTTTAGTTTTGACCAAACAAAAATTGGGTCAATTTAGTTTTATATACATTTTTTATTTTAAAATAATTTTTGTGTTTATATGTTTTTTTAATAAAAAAAATTCATATTTATTTCTGAAAAAACTTTCACCATAACTTTATATTCAAAAAAGTTAATGGTGATTTATTCAATTTGCAATATCAGTTGCTTTAGTTTTGGCCACCAGTGTGTATTCTACCTTATGGGTATAAAAAGGAAATAAGGAGACCGCTTTTTTTATGCCAACTAAAAACTTGATTACCTTTGGGAAGTTTGTAAACTAGCGACTGTATTGGATCTTTCTATGAAAAAGACTACAATTTTCAAAGACAATCATGGTCAATTTTTGGAAGCTGTCAATCAAGTCTATTATTTGTAAAAGTTTTAAGGCTTTCCTTTAATTTTTATTTTCATTTAAAAATTTAGATTTTTAGCAGACTCCAATAAAATTTTGACCAAATGAGCGATTAATACGAAATGAAATCACATGCCTATATCCATGATGGTACAGATGGATGCATACATTGAGAAAATCGAATTTACTTGCAATGAACCGACATACACACACGAATAGTACATATACAGATTTTTTTTTTTTTTTGACAATTTGACTAGCTCAGTCAGTCAATGTCCCATGTCCGCAAAAATAACAACAACAAAAATGAAAACACACATTTTCTTGATGTTATGTTCTTACTCTAATTATAGAAAAGAAAAAATCCTCAATGTCTAACAGCAATGCCAATAAATAGATCTATGGTGTGCTAGTAATATGACTGACTGATATATAGTTAATATTATTTTAATCGGGTTCTTCTTTGTGTTCTTGTCAGAAAGAAACAAAAGAAATTCCTCAGGTAATCGGTATAAAAACGTACAAAATAAGAAAGAAGAAGGAGGAAAAATTTATAATTCATTCATAAAATATATTGTATGTATGTATATTTTCTCAAAATACTCGTATATGTATGTAGATAGTATTTCTATAGTTTTGTTTATGTTATGATCATCACATGATGTCTAGATTTGTTTTTTTGTTTCTTCTTAACACTGTGCAACAAATTTGTTTGTTTGATACATCAAATTATTCTTTGGAATGGGCAAGTTATGAGAAATAGTAGAAAAAAATATACATTAGGACTTTATACAACATAGGATATTTTAAAAAAGTAATAAACATATATACACTAATGACCAAAACTAAAGCCACTGAAATTACAAATGTAATAAATCACCTGTAACTTGTTTGAAAATAAATTTAAGGAGGAAATATATATATATAATATATAAACCCAAAATTTATTTTGAAATAGAAAATATTCTATAGAAAACTGAATTGACCCAATTTTTCAATTGTCAAAACTAAGGCAACTTTTTGATTTTTCTTATAAATAAGTAAATTTTGCTAGTTATCGACAGTATAACCATTAGCCATTGAATCAATAAAATGCTCAATTTGATCCTTGGGTATACTATTCCTTGCATCTTGAAAATACCCAGGGGAAGTTTTATCTCCCTTTTTATCATTTTTTATACTGCTGTAATTCGACCATCTTAAAAAAAAGTTTGTAGCCTATGCCGATGATGATGATGTTGTTGTTGTTGTAACAGCCCTATTGCTTTTACACAATGGGCTGAGGTGACAGATGTTGGCCGAGTATAGGTTAGGTTAGGTTAGGTTTGGGGATGTGCAGTCGCGTGTATGACTGCAACACTCTGAGACCGGTTAGGTCCGTTGTGATCATCCACAAGAAGAGAAGCAGCGAAGTGAAGAGATAAGGGATAGATCTGTAGGGGAGAGAAGATTTGTGAAATTAAAGGAGTGAAGAGTGAGGGTCGATGGTCCCTATGAGTCTGACAGAAAAGTGTTACGTGCCAAGGTTGTGTGCTCCTAACCACTTTAAGCTTCTAATTATGCTGTAGATTAGAGCAGGTTCGGTTGTTGAGAAGAGGCTGAGACTAGGTAGAAAGTGAGCCCCCATTAGTCTGTGCCGCCTGTAAGCAAGGGCTGGGCACTGGCACAGGAGTTGCTCAATTGTCTCCGTCTCCTCTTCGTCAACACAGAGTCTACAATAATCAATTGCATCGAGGTCCCATTTACTTGGCCGAGTATAACTCGGGTCGTTTCGGATCGTAGACCCCTCTGTCGTGGAAACGTCCGATGATGTAGTCTTGCTGGTTGGTGAGATATTTCTAATATTATGGAGGGCGCCCTTTCAACTCTGTCCAACTGGACACACACCAAGGGTCTTGGTGTAAACCCCACTAAGACAAAACTGGTGCTCTTTACTAGGAAACGTAAGATTCCTAGTTTCCGCCTGCCAGGAGGAGTGACTTTATCCCTTTCTGAAGAAGCAAATTAACGTGGAATAGGAATGTTGAGTAACTCCCCAAGAAAGGACTAATAGCATTCTCTTGCAAGAACTCCATAAGAAAGAACTGGGGACTAAGACCAGAGATCATAAACTTGTTTTATGTGACGGTCGTTCTCCCCATTCTTACATTTATCGTGGCTGGGGGTAAACAAAAAGATTCTGCTCACAAAATTAAATTCAGCACAGCTCTAAGAAGCACACCGCAGGCAGCCTTGAATGCGATCTTGAACCTCCAACCACTGGACATTCTGATTAAATTCCAAGCTGCCAGATGTGCCCTGAGGCTCCGAGAAACGGATGCCTGGAAATCGCTGGACTATGTTCACGTTAGTATCCTCAACATAACGCCAGGTTGTGATTTCTTGAGGAGAAATACTCACATTATTGACTATGTTCCCTCTCATAGAGACTTTAATGACATCAGAGTAGATTTTCCTAGTTTCTTGCTGGTTGGTGAGATATTTCTAATATTATGGAGGGCGCCCTTTCAACTCTGTCCAACTGGACACACACCAAGGGTCTTGGTGTAAACCCCACTAAGACAAAACTGGTGCTCTTTACTAGGAAACGTAAGATTCCTAGTTTCCGCCTGCCAGGAGGAGTGACTTTATCCCTTTCTGAAGAAGCAAATTAACGTGGAATAGGAATGTTGAGTAACTCCCCAAGAAAGGACTAATAGCATTCTCTTGCAAGAACTCCATAAGAAAGAACTGGGGACTAAGACCAGAGATCATAAACTTGTTTTATGTGACGGTCGTTCTCCCCATTCTTACATTTATCGTGGCTGGGGGTAAACAAAAAGATTCTGCTCACAAAATTAAATTCAGCACAGCTCTAAGAAGCACACCGCAGGCAGCCTTGAATGCGATCTTGAACCTCCAACCACTGGACATTCTGATTAAATTCCAAGCTGCCAGATGTGCCCTGAGGCTCCGAGAAACGGATGCCTGGAAATCGCTGGACTATGTTCACGTTAGTATCCTCAACATAACGCCAGGTTGTGATTTCTTGAGGAGAAATACTCACATTATTGACTATGTTCCCTCTCATAGAGACTTTAATGACATCAGAGTAGATTTTCCTAGTAGGACCTCTGCCAGGTCTGTAATTTTTTACAGACGGGTAAAAGATGGAGGAAGGCACTGGTACCGTGGGGAATTAGAAATATAAAACGCATATAAACTTAACAATGTTTGTAGCTTTTTTCAAGCAGAAATCCTTGCAATCACGAAAGCGGCCGAGATAGTCAAAACACATATTGCCGATAATACGGGACCGGTGATTATATATCCGTATCGTTTGTATGGTATATTAAGCATAAGTCATTCATTAATATCTCAATAATCAAAAAGGTTAAAACGTTTATAATCTTTATACTCAAACCAACTATGTTTTTTCTGTGTTTTAAAAAGGACTGAAAGAAATATGAAACTATGAGATAAAAAGAAAGGAAATTGCATCTGACTATTACTGACAACAAAGGATGCTTGGCTAACAAGAAAATAGTCAAATAACGAAGTACTGCTAGTAGGTAGATTAAGATGCGTAGACAAAGAGTTGTGGAGACAATGAAGACCACATCGAGAAATGACAGAGCGGAAATTATACGATTTGATAACAATTATATTAGAGAAACGATCGATGATATCTGCATGTAAATTTTCAAATTCGTCAATTGTACCACTTGGTAAATATACCACACCCACAATGAACGAGGAATTTTCACCAAAAACCTCCACAAATAAGGATTCACATACTGCGTATAGACTGCCCCTAAAAATAACTTTGCATTGCAAATTCGAGGAAATATACAAGCATACACCACCGCCTCTGTGGGTAGTACGATCATTTCTAATCAATTTATAGCCGGGCAAAGTCCGAGAGCTTGACAAAATTTCAGGTTTGAACCATGATTCCAATATCCCAATTTTCGGTATTTTGGGGTTCTTTAGCAAGTTTTTCAACCAAATTTGGTACATTGGGTGCCAAATTTCTCAACAACAACAAAATATAAATATACGTCCACTTTTTCTCGTAACCCCCCTATAACGCTACCCCCTATTTTCAGTATTTTGAGGGTTTTGATCAAATTTTTCCACCGAATTGGATATAATTTAGTATTTTGAGTTCTTAATGGGTACCAAAACTCTCTACAAAAAATTATGAGTATAGGTCCATTTTTTCGGATAGCCCCCATATAAGGGTACCCACATTCTTAAATAATGGCCTCATATCGACAAAATCGGTCGACATTTTGGGGTTTTGCGATTTTAGGACAAATATCCATTAAAAATTGCTGAAATTTGTATTTGGTATACATTATGGTTTAAAACAACAATTGTTGGTATAGGTATGTTCCCCATATTTTCATTTCATGTAACTATCAGTATACCAATGGTGGAGGGTATCCAAAGTTTGGCCCGGCCGAACATAACGCCTTTTTCACTTGTTTTAACTCCTACTGTTGGGGCTTTATTCTTTGGACTAGGTACCAGATGATTCTTTAGAATTTCCAAGGCTCTAGAAAAATTGAAAATGCATCAGTGACTAAATATTTAGCTCCGTCTTTCGTTAGTTCATATAAAGCTTTAGGTAAGCATAATAAAACTTGTGAACACTCCAAACTATTTCAATTTTCATTTGTCTCCACATAAAACATTGTTACTTAGTGTTATATACATATATTAATTAAATATCAAATACAAATTACCTCAAGCTCGAAAAATATATTGTTTTATTATATAAAAATACAAATTAAGATATATATATATATATATTTCCAACAAATAATACTCACAGTTGGAGCACATCTCCATAGGCAGAGAGGTTTCATTTCCCTGAAAAACACAAACAAAAAAAGAAAATTCAATGTAAACAATTAATAATGTACTTAAATATAAAATAATGTTATTGAAAATACCTAGTTTTATAATATATAAAATACCTGGTTAAATAAATTGGAACCAGTGACCGGAGTAGTATAGTCGGACGGGGCCGACCATAAAATACCCTACACTTCCACGAAAATCTAACTTTCTGTGGTTCATGGACAATATTTCGCGATATTTGCACCCTCCTGACCGACTAGAGGTCAACGTTTCCACGACAGAGGGGTCTACGATCCGAAACGACCCGAGTCTTACTCGGCCAACGTCTGTCACCTCAGCCCATTGTGTAAAAGCAATAGGGCTGCTACAACAACAACAAAAACTAGAGGTCAACAAATATTATAAATATTCATTACAGCCCTTCTAATTACTTGTCCAGATTCCATTCACCGTGGGTTTTGTTGTGATATTCGGCTTTCATTTGTGGCCTATAAACACACAAAAAATATGTTTTCGGTCCTCTTAATCCAAATATTATTATCATCACCGAAAAGTATTGGCGTTTTCCTTGACCATACCTGAATCCACATGGAAAATTTCAAAGCGATTAGCGATATATTTTCGGCCTCAAGTGTGGTAATGGGTTACTAAATGATATATTAATGCGTAAGCACCTGTAGATATTTAAGTGTAACTCCCACATCCGAGTAGATACGACAATATTATTGGTATCAATTTAAATGCCAACCACTCCTCTTGCATATAATATCAACTTCTCGGGTCTATGTCCTTCATGGGTAAATCTATACGCTATAGAAAACAAATTTTGTACTTTTTCACACAAAAGTCAGGGTCTCTTTAAATATTGGCCGATCTTTATCAAAACAGTCTTGCTTATTCTTTGACCCGATCCCCTTCTCCATGTAAAAAATCGTAATGTTTGGGCCATAATTGCGGTCTCTTGAGCGACCAGAAAATTAGACAAAAATAAAGTTTTTGGTCCATTTCATCCCCTAAATATTAACCGATCTTTTTGTTTTTGTCTGTTAGGGCGATGATCATTGATTTCTGTAAGAGTGAGACCTAGGAAATGTCACCAGTGTAAAAATTGATTAAAAAAAAATATTTTTTCTTCATTTTTGTGTATAATTTAGAAAATAACTGAACACAGTAAAAAGTAATGAAAGGTGAATGAGAGAGAGACAATGATAGAAAACATTTCAATGATAGAAAACAAACAAATATAAATTAAATGCATTTTTTTTACGTACTGTCTACCCGAAAAAGTAGACATTCTTAGAATAAAATTTAGCATTACATATTGGCAAAAGAAGACATAAACATACAAAGCTGAGGGGAGTCTTTATATACAAGCTGAAGGGAATCTTTGTAGACGAGCTGAAGGGAGTCTCTATAGACGAGCTGAAGAGAGTCTTTATAGATGAGCTGAAGGGAGTCTTTATAGATGAGCTGAAGGGAGTCTTTACAGACGAACTGAAAGGAGCCTTTATAGGCGAGCTGAGTATTTAAAGACATTCTGAAAGGAGTCTTTACCTAACAGACCTCGCGTAAAATTTTACGACTATTTATCAACGTCCGTCTGTTTGTTGTAATCACTTTAGCCTCTAAACGAATTGATATAGATCACCAAAATTTTGCATAGAGTTGTTTTTTGTCTGCAGGCAGGTCATGTTCGAAGATGAGCTATATCGGTCCTAGTTTAGGCAAATCTCAAATGAAAGGATACCCCCAAATTTTCATGATTTTGGGTTTCTTGAGCGCGAATTCGCTGAAATTCGGTACAATGGGTTCTTATTGGGTACCAAATGTCTCCACATTATAAATGTCATATAACATCCTCCAATGGGTGGTAGCAAAGATCTCTCAATCGGAAGATTAGACTTTGCTATGTCCTGGAACCCAACATAAATTAACTATCCGTCGTATATAATTAAGACCGGACTTGCGATCAAGAACTGCCTTTGAGTTTATATTAGTGCACGACTTCAAAGCCTTGAGGGCCGCCTGAATATCGACATATATAGTCACCGGTCACATATTATCGGCAGTAAGTGTTTTGACTATCTCGGCCGCTTTCGTAACTGCAAGGATTTCTGCTTGAAAAACGATGCAAAGATCGTTAAGTTTATATGAGTTGTAGGTTTTTAATTCCCTGCAGTAAACGCTTGCACCAGTTCCTTCATCCATTTTTGACCTGTCTGTGAAAAATGACAGACCTGGCAGAGGTAAGAAGTCACTAGTGGCAGAGGTAAGGAGTCACTAGCCCCACTAGGAAACTCTACTTTGATGTCATTGAAGTCTCCATGAGAGGGAACATAGTCACTAATGTGAGTATTTCTCCTCAAGAAATCACTACCTGGCGTTATTTTGAGGATACTAGCGTAACCATAGTTCAGCGATTTCTAGGCATCCGTTTCTCGGCCACATCTGGCAGCCTGGAATTTAATCAGAATGTCCAGTGGTTGAAGATTCCGGATCGCATTCAAGGCTCCCTGCGTTGTACCTTTCGCGCTCCGGTAGTCAGGATCGAAGCCAATCGCCGTACCGAATTAAATTTTGTCAGCAGTATCTTTTTGTTGACCCCTGCCAACATACAAGGTAACCATATGTAAGAATGGGGAGAACGGTCGTCACATACCACCAGTGTATGATTTCTCGTCTTAGTCCCCAGCTCTTTCCTATGGAGTTCTTGCAAGAGTAGAGTGCTATCAGTCATTTCTTGAACGTTCTTCAACATTCGTTTGTTCTTCAGGAAAGGATAGGGTCACTCCTCCCAAAGATGGCAAGCGGAAATTTGGAATCTTACGTTTCCTAGTAAGGCATGTGCCCAGCCCAGTTAGACACAGTTGAAAGGACAGTGTGGTAAAGGGTCTACAAAAAACTGAAGATTGGTAATCTGTAATAAATACATTGGCGAACAGAAGGGATCCGCATTACATGAAATATGGGAGCCTTGTTGAGGAGCTCAAGGGAAGGCGAGCGGAAGACAAAGAATCTTCATAGGCGAGCTAATGACAGGCAGTCTTTATAGATGTCGTTAAATCTAAAGAAGACTCTATACATATACAGCTGCGGTCAAAATAATAGCAGCGTAATGCATTGAGATATTCGTACTGAAGCGTTATGTCTTCTCTTCATATTATAGTTAAAACATTACCAATTGCTATCTATTTGGTAATTATAACAGTTTTGTATTTTTAAAATATTGCGTTAAAAGGGGTATATTCATGAAATCAGGTCGGTCAAAAAAAGTAGCAGTTGCAATGAAAACATAACATAAATTTCTATTAAGTTTTTATATGAAACTTTTTATATGAATTTTATTTACCTCAAGCCGAAAAAAAGAATATAAAAAGTCATTAATCATTATGGCGGGCCAATTTGTATGGAGCCGAAAAATTGATTAAAACCAGCCCCTATGATCATTCTCTGGACTATTCTAATCAACTTTGGTGAAGAAACCATAGGTCGATGTCGATTTTCGAGTCTCCACGCTCATTGAATTGAAATATTAACAAGGATTTTTTTTTAAATTAATAGCTACAGGTATTTGATCACACAATCAGCTGCATTTTGTCATGGTTTAATGTTTCAAAAAGGACTTGAGAAAATCATTTGTTCCCAAAAAAATATGAAGTTTCGAAGATTATATACAAAAATTCTACGCAACCTTAAATATTTACAAAAAAATGAAACGACTACTTGTTTAGTTAAACAATAATAAAAAAATAAATAAAAGTAATTTCAGAAAGGGGTGTGT